>NC_057798.1:183403328-183666400 GCF_018294505.1 Triticum aestivum | reverse complement strand
TATAATTACGATCACGATGAACAAGATGCATATGATAAAACTTCTGGTGAAATTCCAATTTCAATCGTTTGTAGTCCCATGATCCCATATCATCACATAGCCTATACCATGTCAATGCATCTCCCTTAAAAGATAAAGGGAAGACCTTCTTCTTGATAACATCATCGGGCATACCTGCAAGCTTAAATAATCCACGAACTTCATCCACATAGATTAGGTGTAAATCGGGATGCAATGTTCCATCTCCTCCAAAGGGATTAGCTAGCAGTTTCTCTACCATACCAAAAGGAATTTCAAAGTAAACATTTTCAGTAGGTTCAGTAGGTTGAGGAGCAACTCTTTGCTCTACTGGTCGGGGTGAAGATACCATGAACAAGCCCCTCAAAGGATTATGTTCCATAGTAACAAGTGACAGTAAATTTCAGCACACTATATAAAATTTTCCTTACCAAGTTCCACTTACCAAAGGCGCTTCACTCCCCGGCAACGGTGCCAGAAAAGAGTCTTGATGACCCACAAGTGTAGGGGATCTATCGTAGTCCTTTCGATAAGTAAGAGTGTCGAACCCAACGAGGAGCAGAAGGAAATGACAAGCGGTTTTCAGTAAGGTATTCTCTACAAGCACTGAAATTGTAGGTAACATATAGTTTTGTTGTAAGATAATTTGTAACGGGTAACAAGCAATGAAAGTAAATAAGGTGCAACAATGTGGCCCAATCTTTTTTGTATCAAAGGACAAGCCTGGACAAGTTCTTATATAGAGAAAAGCTCTCCCGAGGACACATGAGAATTATCGTCAAGCTAGTTTTCATCACGTTCATATGATTCACGTTCGTTACTTTGATAATTTGATATGTGAGTGGACCGGTGCTTGGGTACTATCCTTTCTTGGACAAGCATCCCACTTATGATTAACCCCTATTGCAAGCATCCGCAACTACAAAAGAAGTATTAAGGTAAACCTAACCATAGCATGAAACATATGGATCCAAATCAGCCCCTTACGAAGCAACGCATAAACTAGGGTTTAAGCTTCTGTCACTCTAGCAACCCATCATCTACTTATTACTTCCCAATGCCTTCCTCTAGGCCCAAATAATGGTGAAGTGTCATGTAGTCGACGTTCACATAACACCACTAGAGGAGAGACAACATACATCTCTTCAAAATATCGAACGAATACCAAATTCACATGACTACTAATAGCAAGACTTCACCCATGTCCTCAGGAACAAACATAACTACTCATAAAGCATATTCATGTTCATGATCAGAGGGGTATTAATACGCATTAAGGATTTGAACAAATGATCTTCCACCGAATAAACCAACTAGCATCAACTACAAGGAGTAATCGACACTACTAGCACCCCACAGGTACCAATTTGAGGTTTTGGTACAAAGATTGGATACAAGAGATGAACTCAGGTTTGAGAGGAGATGGTGCTGGTGAAGATGTTGATGGAGATTGACCCCCTCCCAATGAGAGGATCGATGGTGATGATGGTGGTGATGACTTCCCCCTCCCGGAGGGAAGTTTCCCCGGCAAAACAGCTCTGCCGGAGCCCTAGATTGGTTCCCCCAAGGTTCCGCCTCGTGGCAGTGGAGTTTCATCCTAAAAGCTTGCTTATGATTTTTTTCCAGGGTAAAAGACTTCATATAGCAGATGATGGGCACTAGAGGGCTGCCAAGTGGCCCATGAGGCAGGGGAGCGCGCTCAGGGGGGGTAGGGCGCGCCCCCACCCTCGTGGCCAGGGTGTGGGCCCCCTCTGGTACTTCTTCTGCTCAATATTTTATTAATTCCAAAAAAGACTTTCGTGGAGTTTCAGGACTTTTGGAGCTGTGCAGAATAGGTCTCCAATATTTGCTCCTTTTCCAGCCCGGAATCCCAGCTGCCGGCATTCTCCCTCTTTATGTAAACCTTGTAAAATAAGAGAGAATAGCCATAAGTATTGTGACATAACATGTAATAACAATTCATAATGCAATAAATATAGATATAAAAGCATGATGCAAAATGGACGTATCAATGTGATATGGCCAAAAGAATGTGATGAATGATATATGTGATGTATGAGATTGATCATGTTCTTGTAATAGGAATCACGACTTGCACGTCGATGAGTATGACAACCGGCAGGAGCCATATGAGTTGTCTTAATTTATTGTATGAAATGCGTGTCATTAAAAACGCCATGTAATTACTTTACTTTATTGCTAACCGTTAGCCATAGTAGTAGAAGTAATAGTTGGCGAGACAACTTCATGAAGACACGATGATGGAGATCATGATGATGGAGATCATGCTGTCATGCCGGTGACGAAGGTGATCATGCCGCGCCTCAAAGATGAAGATCAAAGGCGCAAAATGATATTGGCCATATCATGTCACTTTATGATTTGCATGTGATGTTTATCATGTTTACATCTTCTTTGCTTAGAAAGACGGTAGCATAAATAAGATGATCCCTCATAAAAATTTCAAGAAAGTGTTCCCCCTAACTGTGCACTATTGCGAAAGTTCGTTGTTTCGAAGCACCACGTGATGATCGGGTGTGATAGATTCTAACATTCGCATACAACAGGTGTAAGCCAGATTTACACATGCAAAACACTTAGGTTGACTTGATGAGCCTAGCATGTACAGACATGGCCTCGAAACACAAGAGACCAAAGGTCAAACATGAGTCGTATAGTAGATACGATCAACATGAAGATGTTCACCGATGATGACTAGTCCGTCTCCCGTGATGATCGGACACGGCCTAGTTGACTCGGATCATGTATCGCTTAGATGACTAGAGGGATGTCTATCTGAGTGGGAGTTCATTAAATAATTTGATTAGATGAACTTAATTATCATGAACATAGTCTAAAAATCTTTCCAATATGTCTTGTATATCAAATGGCCCACGCTAATGTTGCCCTCAACTTCAACACGTTCCTAGAGAAAACCAAGCTAAAAGACGATGGTAGCAACTATACAGACTGGGTCCGAAACTTGAGGACCATCCTCATAGCTGCCAAGAAAGCATATGTCCTAGAAGCACTGCTAGGTGAAGCACCCATTTTCCCACCAACTCAAGACGTTATGAACGCCTGGCAGTCCCGTAGTGATGATTACTCCCTGGTTTAGTGCGGCATGCTTTACAGCTTAGAATCGGGGCTCCAAAAGCGCTTTGAGCAGCACAGAGCATATGAGATGTTCCAAGAGCTGAAAATGGTTTTCCAAGATCATGCCCGGGTCGAGAGATATGAAGTCTCCGACAAGTTCTACAATTGTAAGATGGAGGAAAACAGTTCTGCCGGTGAGCATATACTCACTATGTCCAGGTTACACAACCGTTTGTCTCCGTTGGGAGTTAATCTCCCAGATGACTCGGTCATTGACAGGATCCTCCAGTCGCTCCCACCTAGCTACAAGAGCTTTGTGATGAACTACAATATGTAGGGGATGGAGAAGTCCATTCCTAAGTTATATTCAATGTTGAAATTAGCGGAGGTGGAAATCAAGAAGGAACATCAAGTGTTGATGGTGAATAAGACCACTAGTTTCAATAAGGGCAAGGGTAAAAAGAACTTCAAGAAGGATGGCAAGGGAGTTGCCGCACCCGGTAAATCAGTTGCCGGGAAGAAGCTAAACAATGGACCCAAGCCCGAGACTCAGTGCTTTTATTGCAAGGGAAATGGTCACTAGAAGCGGAACTGCCCCAAGTACTTAGCGGACAAGAAGGCCGGCAACACCAAAGGTATATGTGATATACATGTTATTGACGCGTACCTTACCAGTACTCGTAGTAGCTCCTGGGTATTTGATACTAGTGCGGTTGCTCATATTTGTAACTCAAAACAGGAGCTGCGGAATAAGCGGAGACTGGCAAAGGACGAGGTGATGATGCGCGTCGGGAATGGTTCCAAGGTCGATGTGATCGCCGTCGGCATGCTACCTCTACATTTACCTATGGGATTAGTTTTAAACCTCAATAATTGTTATTTAGTGCCAGCTTTGAGCATGAACGTTGTATATGGATCTCGTTTAATGCGAGATGGCTACTCATTTAAATCCGAGAATAATGGCTATTCTATTTATATGAGAGATATGTTTTATGGTCATGCCCCACTGATCAATGGTTTATTCTTGTTGAATCTCGAACGTGATGTTACACATATTCATAGTGTGAATACCAAAGGATGTATGGTTAATAATGATAGTCCCACATACTTGTGGCACTGCCGCCTTGGTCACATTGGTGTCAAACTCATGAAGAAACTCCATGCAGATGGACTTTTGGAGTCTCTTGATTATGAATCATTTGACGCATGCGAACCATGCCTCATGGGCAAGATGATCAAGACTCCGTTCTCCGGAACAATGGAGCGAGCAACTAACTTATTGGAAATCATACATACTGATGTGTGCGGTCCAATGAGCGTTGAGGCTTGCGGTGGCTATCATTATGTTCTCACCCTCACTGATGACTTAAGTAGATATGGGTATGTCTACTTAAGGAAACACAAGTCTGAGACCTTTGAAAAGTTCAAGGAATTTCATAGTGAGGTGTAGAATCAATGTGGCAGGAAAATAAAGTTCTTACGATCAGATCGTGGAGGAGAATATTTGAGTCATGAGTTTGATACACACTTAAGGAAATGTGGAATTGTTTCACAACTCATGCCGCCTGGAACACCTCAGCGTAATGGAGTGTCCGAACGTCATAATCTCACTCTATTGGATATGGTGCGATCTATGATGTCTCTTACCGATTTACCGCTATCATTTCGGGGTTATGCTTTAGAGACATCCACATTCACTTTAAATAGGGCACCATATAAATCCGTTGAGACGACACCGTATGAATTATGGTCTGGGAAGAAACCTAAGCTGTCGTTTCTAAAAGTTTGGGGATGCGATGCTTATGTCAAGAAACTTCAACCTGAAAAGCTCGAACCCAAGTCGGAAAAATGTGTCTTCATAGGATACCCTAAGGAAACCATTGGGTATACCTTCTACCTCATATCCGAAGGCAAGATCTTTGTTGCCAAGAACGGATCCTTTCTGGAGAAAGAGTTTCTCTCGAAAGAAGTAAGTGGGAGGAAAGTAGAACTTGATGAAGTACTGCCTCTTCAACCGGAAAGTAGCACAGCTCAAGAAAATGTTTCTGTGGTGCCTGCACCGACTAGAGAGGAAGTTAATGATGATGATCAAGGAACTTTGGATCAAGTTGATACTGAACTTCGTAGGTCCACAAGGACACGTTCCACACCAGAATGGTATGGAAACCCTATCCTGGAAATCATGTTGTTAGACAACGGTGAACCTTCGAACTATGAAGAAGCAATGGCGGGCCCAGATTCCAACAAATGGCTTGAAGCCATGCAATCCGAGATAGGATCCATGTATGAAAACAAAGTATGGACTTTGACAGACTTGCCCGATGATCGACGAGCCATAGAAAATAAATGGATCTTCAAGAAGAAGACTGACGCGGATGGTAATGTGACCATCTATAAAGCTCGGCTTGTTGCTAAGGGTTATCGACAAGTTCAAGGGGTTGACTACGATGAGACCTTCTTACCCGTAGCGAAGCTGAAGTCTGTCCGAATCATGTTAGCAATTGCCGCATACTATGATTATGAGACATGGCAAATGGACATCAAAACGGCATTCCTTAGTGGTTTACTTAAGGAAGAATTGTATATGATGCAGCCGGAAGGTTTTGTCGATCCTAAGAATGCTAACAAGGTATGCAAGCTCCAGCGCTCCATCTATTGGCTGGTGCAAGCATCTCAGAGTTGGAACATTCGCTTTGACGTAATGATCAAAGCGTTTGGGTTTATGCAGACTTATGGAGAAGCATGTGTTTACAAGAAAGTGAGTGGGAGCTCTGTAGCATTTCTCATATTATATGTGGACGACATACTATTGATGGGAAATGATATAGAACTTTTGGAAAGCATAAAGGCCTACTTGAATAAGTTTTTTTCAATGAAGGACCTTGGAGAAGCTTCTTACATATTAGGCATCAAGATCTATAGAGATAGATCGAGACACCTCATAGGTCTTTGCTACCTCTTGAGCATTGCGTTGGATTTCCCCGAAGAGGAGAGGATGATGCAGCAAAGTAGCGTAAGTATTTCCCTCGGTTTTTGAGAACCAAGGTATCAATCCAGTAGGAGACCACGCACAAGTCCCTCATACCTACACAAAACGATAGCTCCTCGCAACCAACACGATTAGGGGTTTTCAATCCCTTCATGGTCACTTACGAGAGTGAGATCTCATAGAGATGATAAATAATATTTTTTTGGTATTTTTGGTATATAGATGCAAAGTCAAAAGTAAAAGGCAAAGTAAAAACAAAGCAAGTAATAAAGTAGTGGAGATTGATATGATGAGAATAGACCCGGGGCCATAGGTTTCACTAGTGGCTTCTCTCAAGACCATAGATATTCTACGGTGGGTGAACAAATTACTATTGAGCAATTGGTAGAATTGAGCATAATTATGAGTATATCTAGGTATGATCATGTATATAGGCATCACGTCCAAAACAAGTAGATCAAAACGATTCTGCATCTACTACTATTACTCCACTCATCAACCGCTATCCAGCATGCATCTAGAGTATTAAGTTAAAAACAGAGTAACGCCTTAAGCAAGATGACATGATGTAGAGGGATAAATTCATGCAATACGATAAAAACCCCATATTGTTATCCTCGATGGCAACAATGCAATATGTGCCTTGCTGCCCCTTCTGTCACTGGGAAAGGACACCGCAAGATTGAACCCAAAGCTAAGCACTTCTCCCATTGCCAGAACTACCAATCTAGTTGGCCAAACCAAAAGGATAATTCGAAGAGACTTGCAAAGATAACTCAATCATACATAAAAGAATTTAGAGAAGATTCAAATATTATTCATAGATAAGTTGGATCATAAACCCACAATTCATCGGTCTCAACAAACACACCGCAAAAAGAAGATTACATCGAATAGATCTCCACGAGAGAGGGGGAGAACATTGTATTGAGATCCAAAAAGAGAGAAGAAGCCATCTAGCTACTAGCTATGGCCCCGAAGGTCTGAAGTAAACTACTCACACTTCATCGGAGGGGCTATGGTGTTGATGTAGAAGCCCTCCGTGGTGGATGCCCCCTCCGGCGGAGCTCTGGAACAAGCCCCAAGATGGGATCTCGTGGATACAGAAGGTTGCGGCGGTGGAATTAGGTTTTTGGCTCCTTTTCTGATCGTTTGGGGATACGTAGGTATATATAGCAGGAAGGAGTAGTCGGTGGAGCAACAGGGGGCCCACGAGGCAGGGAGGCGCGCCCTAGAGGGGCGCCCCCCACCCTTGTGACCACCTCTTTTGTTCCTTGGAGCAGGGTCCAAGTCTCCTGGATCACGTTCGCTGAGAAAATCACGTTTCAGAAGGCTTCATTCCGTTTGGACTCCGTTTGATATTCCGTTTCTTTGAAACACTGAAATAGGCAAAAGACAGCAATTCTGGGCTGGGCCTCTGGTTAATAGGTTAGTCCCAAAAATAATAGTGGAAAATAAAGCCCAATATAGTCCAAACAGTAGATAAAGTAGCATGGAGCAATCAAAAATTATAGACACGTTGGAGACATATCAGGCATCCCCAAGCTTAATTCATGCTCGTCCTTGAGTAGGTAAATGATAAAAAGAGAATTTTTGATGCGGAGTGATACTTTGGCATAATTTCAATGTAAATCTTCTTAATTGTGACATGAATATTCAGATCCGAAAGATTCAAGACAAAAGTTCATATTGACATAAAGATAATAATACTTCAAGCATACTAATCAAAGCAATCATGTCTTCTCAAAATAGCATGGCAAAAGAAAGTTCATCCCTACAAAATCATTTAGTTAGGCTATGCTTCATTTTCGTCACACAAAGATGTTCCCAACTTCTATACCCCCGATGACAAGCCAAGCAATTGTTTCATACTTAAATAATCTCAAACTTTTTCAACCTTCACGCAATACATGAGCGTGAGCCATGGATATAGCACTATGGGTGGAATAGAATATGATGATGGGGATTGTGTGGAGAAGACAAAAAAGGAGAAAGTCTCACATTGACGAGGATAATCAACGGGCTATGGAGATGCCCATCAATTGATGTCAACATGAGGAGTAGGGATTGCCATGCAACGGCGGCACTAGAGCTATGAATGCTCAACAAAAGAAAACTAGTGGGTGTGCATCCAACTCGCTTTCTCATGAAGACCTAGGGCATTTGAGGAAGCCCATCGTAGGAATATACAAGCCAAGTTCTATAATGAAAAAATCCCACTAGTATAAAAAGACAACTTATGAGACTCACTACATGAAGAACAAGGTGCTACTTTGAAGCACAATATATGAGACTCACTACATGAAGAACAAGGTGCTACTTTGAAGCACAAGTGTGGAAAAAGAGATAGTAGCATTGCCCTTCTTATTTATTTTTCTTTTTTTCTTTTTTTGGGCCTTTCTTTTTTTTCTTTTGGCCTTTCTTTTTTTCCTTTTTTTTCTTTTTGGGCAATGCTCTAATAATGATGATCATCACACTTCTATTGACTACAACATAAGGATTACAACTCGAAACTTAGAACAAGATGTGACTCTATAGGAATGCCTCCGGTGGTGTATCGGGATGGTGCAATGAATCAAGAGTGACATGTATGAAAAATAATGCATGGTGGCTTTGCCACAAATACGATGTCAACTACATGATCATGCAATGGCAATATGACAAAAGTAATGTATGTCATGAATATGGTGATGGAAGTTGCATGGCAATATATCTCGGAATGGCTATGGAAATGCCATGATAGGTAGGTATGGTGGCTGTTTTGAGGAAGATATAAAGAGGTTTATGTGTGATAGAGCGTATCGTATCACGGGGTTTGGATGCACCGGCGAAGTTTGCACCAACTCTCAAGGTGAGAAAGGGCAATGCACGGTACCGAAGAGGCTAGCAATGGCGGAAAGGTAAAAGTGCGTATAATCCATGGACTCAACATTAGTCAAAAGAACTCATATACTTATTGCAAAAATTTAGAAGTCATCAAAAATCAAGTACTACGCGCATGCTCCTAGGGGGATAGATTGGTAGGAAAAGACCATCGCTCGTCCCCGACCGCCACTCATAAGGATGCACAAGCCAGGTACACTTCATGTTTCAAATTTGTTACACAACTTTAACCATACGTGCATGCTACGGGACATGCAAACTTCAACACAAGCATTTCTCAAATTCACAATTACTCAACTAGCACGACATTGATATTATCACCTCCATATCTCAAAACAATTATCAAGCATCCAACTTATCTTAGTATTCAACGCACTCAAAATAAAGTTTCACATATCTTGAATACCAAGTATATTAATATTAAGCAAATTACCATGCTATTAACGACTCTCAAAATAATCTAAGTGAAGCATGAGAGATCAATAGTTTATTTAAAACAAATCCACCACCGTGCTCTAAAAGATTTAAGTGAAGCACTAGAGCAAAAATTATCATGCTCAAAAGATATAAGTGAAGCACTATGAGCAAAACTATCAAGCTCAAAAGATATAAGAGAAGCACATAGAGTATTCTAGCAAATTCCAATTTATATATGGCTCTCTCAAAAGGTGTGTACAGCAAGGATGATTGTGGTAAACTAACAAG
Source organism: Triticum aestivum (assembly GCF_018294505.1). Lineage (NCBI taxonomy): Eukaryota > Viridiplantae > Streptophyta > Magnoliopsida > Poales > Poaceae > Triticum > Triticum aestivum. The sequence goes on along the minus strand of NC_057798.1, from coordinate 183,656,709 downwards.
CAAAGACGCAAATAATACAAGACGCTCCAAGCAAAACACATATCATGTGGTGAATAAAAATATAGCTCCAAGTAAATTACCGATGGAAGTAGACGAAAGAGGGGATTCCTTCCGGGGCATCCCCAAGCTTTGACTTTTTGGTGTACTTCGATTATCTTGGGGTGCCATGGGCATCCCCAAGCTTAGGCTCTTGACACTCCTTGTTCCATAATCCATCAAAAGAATTCACCCAAAACTTGAAAACTTCACAACACAAAACTCAATAGAAATCTCATGAGCTCCGTTAGAGAAAGAAAACAAAAGACTACTTCAAGGTACTGTAATGAACTCATTCTTTATTTATATTGGTGTTAAACCTACTGTATTCCAACTTCTCTATGAATTTTAAACTATTTTACTAGCCATAGATTCATCAAAATAAGCAAACAACACACGCAAAACAGAATCTGTCAAAAACAGAACAGTCTGTAGCAATCTGTAACTAACGCAAACTTCTGGAACTCTAAATATTCTACCAAAATAGGAAGTCCTGGACAATTTGTTTATTGAACAGCAGCAAAAAGAATCAACGCAAAATCATGTTCCTGTGATTTAACAACATTATATTCGTGCGTGCAAAGTTTCTGTTTTTCAGCAGAATCAAATCAACTATCATCGTAGGTTATCCTATTAGTTCTACTTGGCACAAACACTAATTAAAAGATAAAACCACATCCAAACAGAGGCTAGATGGATTATTTATTCCTAAACAGAAGCAAAAACAAAAAAATAAAAAATTAAATTGGGTTGCCTCCCAACAAGCGCTATCGTTTAACGCCCCTAGCTAGGCATAAAAGCAAGGATAGATCTAGGTATTGCCATCTTTGGTAGGCAATCCATAAGTGGATCTCATGATAGATTCATATGGTAATTTTATTTTCTTTCAAGGGAAGTGTTCCATGCCCTTCTTTAAGGGAAATTGGAATCTAATATTCCCTTCCTTCATATCAATAATTGCACCAATCGTTCTAAGGAAAGGTCTACCAAGAATAATAGGACATGAAGGATTGCAATCTATATCAAGAACGATAAAATCTACGGGCACATAATTCCTATTTGCAACAATAAGAACATCATTAATTCTTCCCATAGGCTTTTTAATAGTGGAATCCGCAAGATGCAAGTTTAGAGAGCAATCATCAAAGTCACGGAAATCTAGCAAATCACACAAAGTTTTGGGAATAGTAGAGACACTAGCACCCAAATCACACAAAGCATGAAACTCATAATCTTTAATTTTAATTTTAATAGTAGGTTCCCACTCATCATAGAGTTTTCTAGGGATAGAAACTTTCAACTCAAGTTTTTCTTCATAAGATTGCATCAAGGCATCAACAATGTGTTCGGTAAAGGCCTTATTTTGACTATAAGCATGAGGAGAATCTAGCACGGATTGCAACAAGGAAATACAATCAATTAAAGAGCAATTTTCATAATTAAATTCCTTGAGATCCAAAATAGTGGGTTTAGCAACATCTAGGTTTTTATTTCTTTCAATCCCACTTTATCAATTTCATCATCAAGATCTAGAAACTCCGAATTCTTAGAACGCCTTCTAGGTAAAGGAAGATCATATTCAGTTTCATCAAGATTCATATTGCAAAACAAAGATTTAATGGGGGACACATCAATAACTTTTAGATCTTCATCTTGATTTTCATAGGAATTGGAAAAACACGCTTTAATAAAGGCATCTTTGGAAGCACGCATCCTAGCGGTTCTTTCTTTGCACTCATCAATGGAAATTCTCATGGCTTTGAGAGACTCATTGATATTATTCTTAGGAGGAATAGATCTAAGCTTTAAAGAATCAATTTCAAGAGAAATCCTATCAACGTTCCTAGCCAAATCATCAACTTTAAGCAATTTCTCTTCAAGCAAAGCATTAAAACTCTTTTGTGAATTCATAAACTCTTTAACACTACTCTCAAATTCAGAGGGCATCTTATTAAAATTTCCATAAGAGTTGTTGTAGGAATTTCCATAGTTATTAGAAGGATTACTAGGATAAGGCCTAGGATTAAAATTCCCTCTATATGCGTTGTTTCCAAAACTATTCCTACCAACAAAATTCACATCCATAGATTCATTATTATTCTCAATCAAAGTAGACAAAGGCATATCATTGGGATCAAGAGGACTATTTTTTGTAGCAAACATCTTCATAAGTTCATCCATCTTTTCACTTAAAACATTGATTTCTTCTATAGCATGCACTTTTTTACTAGAAGCTCTTTCGGTATGCCATTGAGAATAATTAGCCATAATATTATCAAGCAATTTTGTAGCATCTCCTAACGTAATTTCCATAAACGTGCCTCCCGCGGCCGAGTCTAAAAGATTTCTAGAAGCAAAATTCAATCCGGCATAAATTTTTTGTATGATCATCCATAAATTCAAACCATGAGTAGGGCAATTGCTAAGCATCAATTTCATTCTTTCTCAAGATTGGGCAACATGCTCATGATCAAGTTGTTTAAAATTCATAATATCGTTCCTAAGAGTGATGATCTTAGGGGGAGGAAAATACTTAGAGATAAAATCACCTTTGCACTTGTTCCAAGAATCAATACTATTTTTAGGCAAAGACAAAAACCAAACTTTAGCATGATCTCTAAGTGAAAACGGAAACAACTTCAATTTGACAATATTGTTATCCGTATCTTTTTCCTTTTGCATATCACACAAATCAACAAAATTGTTTAGATGAGTAGCGGCATCTTCACTAGGAAGGCCGGCGAATTGATCTTTCATAACAAGATTCAACAAAGTGGTATTGATTTCACAAGACTCATCATTATTAAGAGGATCAATCGGAGTACTAAGGAAATCATTATTATTGGTATTCGAGAAGTCACACAATTTGGTATTATCTTGCGCCATGGCAACAAGTAATCCAACACACAAGCAAACAGAAAGGAAACGGGAAAAGGCAAACAGGAAAAAGAGGAGGAGATTGGGAAAGAGAGGGCAAATAAAACGGCAAGAGTGAAGTGGGGGAGAGGAAAACGAGAGGCAAATGGCAAATAATGTAATGCGAGAGATAGGGATTGTGATGGGTACTTGGTATGGTTGACTTTCTCTTGCGTGAGCCTCCCTGGCAACGGCGCCAGAAATTCTTCTTGCTACCTCTTGAGCACTGCGTTGGATTTCCCCAAAGAGGAGAGGATGATGCAGCAAAGTAGCATAAGTATTTCCCTCAGTTTTTGAGAACCAAGGTATCAATCCAGTAGGAGACCATGCACAAGTCCCTCGTACCTACACAAAACGATAGCTCCTCGCAACCAACGCGATTAGGGGTTGTCAATCCCTTCACCGTCACTTACGAGAGTGAGATCTGATAGAGATGATAAATAATACTTTTTTGGTATTTTTGGTATATAGATGCAACGTGAAAAGTAAAAGGCAAAGTAAAAACAAAGCAAGTAATAAAGTAATGGAGATTGATATGATGAGAATAGACCCGGGGGCCATAGGTTTCACTAGTGGCTTCTCTCAAGAGCATAGATATTCTACGATGGGTGAACAAATTACTATTGATCAATTGATAGAATGAGCATAATTATGAGTATATCTAGGTATGATCATGTATATAGGCATCACGTCCAAAACAAGTAGATCGAAACGATTCTGCATCTACTACTATTACTCCACTCATCGACCGCTATCCAGCATGCATCTAGAGTATTAAGTTAAAAACAGAGTAACGCCTTAAGCAAGATGACATGATGTAGAGGGATAAATTCATGCAATATGATAAAAACCCCATCTTGTTATGCTCGATGGCAACAATACAATATGTGCCTTGCTGCCCCTTCTGTCACTGGGAAAGGACACCGCAAGATTGAACATAAAGCTAAGCACTTCTCCCATTGCAAGAACTACCAATCTAGTTGGCCAAACCAAAAGGATAATTCGAAGAGACTTGCAAAGATAACTCAATCATACATAAAAGAATTCAGAGAAGATTCAAATATTATTCATAGATAAGCTGGATCATAAACCAACAAGTCATCGATCTCAACAAACACACCGCAAAAAGAAGATTACATCGAATAGATCTCCACGAGAGAGGGGGAGAACAATGTATTGAGATCCAAAAAGAGAGAAGAAGACATCTAGCTACTAGCTATGGACCCGAAGGTCTGAAGTAAACTACTCACACTTCATCGGAGGGGCTATGGTGTTGATGTAGAAGCCCTCCATGGTGGATGCCCCCCTCCGGCGGAGCTCCGAAACAGGCCCCAAGATGGGATCTCGTGGATACAGAAGGTTGCGGCGGTGGAATTAGGTTTTTGGCTCCTTTTCTGATCGTTTGGGGATACGTAGGTATATATAGGAGGAAGGAGTACGTCGGTGGAGCAACAGGGGGCCCACGAGGCAGGGGGCGCGCCCTAGGGGGGCACGCCCCCCACCCTTGTGACCGCCTCTTTTGTTCCTTGGAGCAGGGTCCAAGTCTCCTGGATCACGTTCGGTGAGAAAATCACGTTCCCGAAGGTTTCATTCTGTTTGGACTCCGTTTGATATTCCGTTTCTTCGAAACACTGAAATAGACAAAAAACAGCAATTCTGGGCTGGGCCTCTGGTTAATAGGTTAGTCCCAAAATAATATAAAAGTGGAAAATAAAGCCCAATATAGTCCAAAACAGTAGATAAAGTAGCATGGAGCAATCAAAAATTATAGATACGTTGGAGACGTATCAGTCTTTCACAAAGCACATACCTTGATATGATATTGAAGAAGTTCAATATGGATCAGTCCAAGAAGGGGTTCTTGCTTGTATTGCAAGGTGTGAAATTGAGCACAGCTCAATGCCCGACCTCGGTAGAAGATAGAGAAAAGATGAGTGTCGTCCCCTATGCCTCAGCCATAGGGTCTATCATGTATGCCATGCTGTGGACCAGACCTGATGTAAACCTTGCCGTAAGTTTGGTAGGGAGGTACCAAAGTAATCCCGGCATGGAACACTGGACATTAGTCAAGAATATCCTGAAGTACCTGAGAAGGACCAAGGATATGTTTCTCGTTTATGGAGGTGACGAAGAGCTCGTCATAAAGGGTTACGTCGATGCTAGCTTCGACACAGATCTGGATGACTCCAAGTCACAAACTGGATACGTGTATATTTTGAATGGTGGGGCAGTAAGTTGGTGCAGTTGCAAACAAAGCGTCGTGGCGGGATCTACATGTGAAGTGGAGTACATGGCAGCCTCGGAGGCAGCACATGAAGCAATCTGGATGAAGGAGTTCATTACCGACCTAGGAGTTATTCCCAATGCGTCGGGCCCGATGACTCTCTTCTGTGACAACACTGGAGCTATTGCCCTTGCTAAGGAGCCCAGGTTTCACAAGAAGACCAGGCATATCAAGTGTCGCTTCAACTCCATTCGTGAAAATGTTCAAGATGGAGACATAGATATTTGTAAAGTGCATACGGATCTGAATGTTGCAGATCCGTTGACTAAACCTCTTCCACGAGCAAAACATGATCAACACCAGAACTCTATGGGTGTTCGATTCATCACAATGTAACTAGATTATTGGATCTAGTGCAAGTGGGACACTGTTGGAAATATGCCCTAGAGTCAATAATAAAATGGTTATTATTATATTTCCTTGTTCATGATAATTGTCTATTGTTCATGCTATAATTGTATTAATCGGAAACCGTAATACATGTGTGAATACATATACCACAACATGTCCCTAGTGAGCCTCTAGTTGACTAGCTCGTTGATCAATAGATGGTCATGGTTTCCTGACCATGGACATTGGATGTCATTGATAACGGGATCACATCATTAAGAGAATGACGTGATGGACAAGACCCAATCCTAAGCATAGCACAAGATCATGTAGTTTGTTTGCTAAGAGCTTTTCTAATGCCAAGTATCATTTCCTTAGACCATGAGGTGCAACTCCTGGATGCCGTAGGAATGCTTTGGGTGTACCAAACGTCACAACGTAACTGGGTGGCTATAAAGGTACACTACAGGTATCTCCGAAAGTGTCTGTTGGGTTGCCACGAATCGAGACTGGGATTTGTCACTCCGTATGATGGAGAGGTATCTCTGGGCCCACTCGGTAATGCATCATCATAATGAGCTCTATGTGACTAATCAGTTAGTCATGGGATCATGAATTACACAACGAGTAAAGTGACCTGCCGGTAACGAGATTGAATGAGGTATTGGGATACCGACGATCGAATCTCGGGCAAGTAGCATACCGATTGACAAAGGGAATTGTATACGGGATTGATTGAATCCCCGACATCATGGTTCATCCGATGAGATCATCATGGAACATGTGGGAACCAACATGGGTATCCAAATCCCACTGTTGGTTATTAGCCGGAGAGATGTCTCGGTCATGTCTGCATGATTCCCGAACCCGTAGGGTCTACACACTTAAGGTTCGGTGACGCTAGAGTTGTTATGGGAATTAGTATGTGGTTACCGAATGTTGTTTGGAGTCCCGGGTGAGATCCCGGACGTCACGTGGAGTTCCAGAATGGTCCGGAGACAAAGATTTACATATGGGAAGTCCTTATTCGGTCGCCGGAAATGTTCGGGGGTATATCGGTATTGTACCGGGACCACCGAAAAGGTTCCCGGGGTCCACCTGCCCCGGAGGGCCCTATGGGCTAAATATGGAGGTGAACCAGCCCCTAAGTGGGCTGGGCGCCAACCCCCCTAGGGCCCATGCGCCTAGGGTTGGGGGGGGGGACCCTAAAGGGAGCGCCCCCTTGGCTTGGGGGGCAAGCCTCCCCCCTTGGCTGCCGCCCCCTCTAGATCCATCTGGAGGGGGCCGACCCCCCTCTCCCTTGCCACTATAAATAGAGGGGAGGTGGGAGGGCTGCTGCACCCTTCCCCTGGCGCATCCCTCTCCCTCCCCAACACCTCCTCCTCCATAGTAGTGCTTGGCAAAGCCCTGCCGGAGAACTGCAAGCTCCACCACCACGCCGTTGTGCTGCCGGAGCTCTCCCTCAACTTCTCCTCTCCCCTTGCTGGATCAAGAAGGAGGAGAGGTCCCCGGGCTGTATGTGTGTTGAACACGAAGGCGCCGTCCATTCGGCATTAGATCGGATCTTCCGCGATTTGAATCGCCGCGAGTACGACTCCCTCATCCGCGTTCTAGTAACGCTTCCGCTTAGCGATATTCAAAGGTATGAAGATGCTCATCCTCTCTCTCTCTTGTTGCTAGAATCTCCTAGATTGATCTTGGTAATGCATAGAAAATTTTGAATTATTGCTACATTCCCCAACATATAAAAGTGCATAGTAAAGCCCATTAAACTTCCAAAACAGATAATATAATAGCATGGAACAATAAAAAATTATAGATACGTTGGAGATGTATCACCGGTCATCCCCGTGGTGCCTCCTCATGATCTCAATACCACACCTGAGGCTGACAAGTACACCGGGATGCAAAAGGAAGCACCCGCTGGTGATCCTCACGGGCAACATTCCGATGCCCGCAACCTATTTGATGGTATGCCAACCCCGATGCTGGACGACTGATACGTCTCCAACGTATCTATAATTTTTTATTGTTCTGTGATGTTATATTATCATTCTTGGATGTTTTACAATCATTTTATAGTCATTTTATATCATTTTTGGTACTAACCTATTGACACAATGCCTAGTGCGAGTTGTTGTTTTTTGCATGTTTTTTACATCACAAGAAATCAATATCAAATGGAGTCCAAACACAACGAAACTCCTGGAGGATTTTTTTGGGCCAGAAGACATCCAGTGGGCCAAGGAAGCACCTGGGGGGTGGGTCGAGGGGAGCAGCACCCACCAGGGCATGCCAGGAGGCCCAAGCGCGCCCTGGTGGGTTGTGCCCACCTCGGGTGCCCCCTGAACCACCTCTTTGCTCTATAAATACCCCAATATTCCAGAAACCCTAGAGGAGCCAACGAAAATCAATTCCAGCTGCCGCAGAGTCCAGAACCACCAGATCCAATCTAGACACCATCATGGAGGGGTTCACCACTTCCATTGGTGCCTCCCCGATGATGCATGAGTAGTTCTTTGTAGACCTACGGGTACGTAGTTAGTAGCTAGATGGATTCCTCTCTCTCTCTCTCTCTCTATGTCTCGCTCTCTCTCTCTCTTTATTATCAATACGATGGTCTCTTGGAGATCCATATGATGTAAGTCTTGTTGCGGTGTGTTTGTTGGGATCCGATGAACTTTGAGTTTATGATGACATATATGTTTTTATCCATGAAAGTTATTTGAGTCTTCTTTGATCTCTTATATGCATGATTGCTTATAGCCTCGCATTTCTTCTCCGATATCTGGGTTTTGTTTGGCCAACTTAATCTATTTATCTTGCAATAGGAAGAGGTGCTTTGTAGTGGGTTCGATCTTATAGTGCTTGATCCCAGTGACAGAAGGGGAACCGACAAGTATGTATCGTTGCTACTAAGGATAACAAGATGATATCTATATCTTCGCAATAGATAAACAGATCTTGTCTACATCATGTCATCGTTCTTATTGCATTACTCCGTTTTTCCATAAGCTAAATACACTAGATGCATGCTGGATAGCGGTCGATGTGTGGAGTAATAGTAGTAGATGCAGGTAGGAGTCGGTCTACTAATCTTGGACATGATGCCTATATAATGATCATTGCCTGGATATCGTCATGATTATTTGAAGTTCTATCAATTTCCCAACAATAATTGTTTTCCCACCGTTTTCTATTTTTCTCGAGAGAAGCCACTAGTGAAACCTACGGCCCTCGAGTCTCTTTTCATCATATTTGCCTTTGCGATCTATTTCCCTTTGCATTTATTTTCAGATTTATTAAACCAAAAATACAAAAATACCTTGCTGCAATTTAATTGTTCAGCGATCTATTTATCCTATCTACCACTTTTACCTCACGTTATTTGCCTATCTTGAGGCGTCGTACCCGAAAGGGATTGACAACCCCTTTAACACATCGGGTTGCGAGTATTTGTTATTTGTGTGGAGGTGCTGTTTACGTGGTGTGAGGAGGTTCTCCTACTAGTTCGATAACCTTGGTCTCATCACTGGGGGAAATACCTACCGTCGCTATACTGCATCATCCCTTCCTCTTTGGGGAAATACTGACGTAGTTCTAGCAGACATCAAAAGGAATTTCTGGCTCCATTACCAGGGAGGATCTTCAACATCAACCAGGTTCCTAATCACAAATCTCATCTCCTCGCAATTTACATTATTTGCCATTTTCCTCTCGTTTTCCTCTCCCCCACTTCACAAAAATTTGTCGTTTTATTCACCCTCTTTTTCGTTCGCCTTTTTCTCGTCAGATCTGTTTTTGAGTTCAATCTTGTTGCATAGTCATCATGACTCAAGAGAACACCAAGTTGTGTGATTTCTCAAATACCAACAACAATGATTTTATTAGGACTCCAATTGCTCCTCCCGCCATTAGTGTGGAGTCTTGTGATGTTAATACTGTTTTGCTGAATCTTGTCATGAAAGATCAATTTGCCGGTACTCCTAATGAGGATGTCGCGTCCCATCTTAACACATTCATGGAATTATGCGATATGCAAAAGAAAAAAGATGTGGACAATGATGTTCTGAAGTTGAAATCACTTCCGTTTTCTTTGCGAGACCGTGCAAAAATTTGGTTTTCTTCTTTGCCTCGCAATAGTATTGATTCTTGGAACAAGCGCAAACATGCTTTTATCACTAAGCTTTTCCCGCCCACAAAAATTATTTCCCTTAGAAACCAGATCATGAATTTCAAGCAACTTGAACATGAGCATGTTGCACAATCTTGGGAAAGGATGAAATTGATGCTAAGGAATTGCCCAACTCATAGGTTAAATCTTTGGATGATCATGCAAAAAATTTATGCGGGATTGAATTTTGTTACTTGTAATCTTTTAGATTCCATCGCGGGGGGTACTTTTATGGAAATTACTTTGGGTGAAGCTACTAAATTGCTAGACAATATTATGGCAAATTACTCGCAATGGCATACGGAAAGAGCTCCTACTAGTAAAAAGTCAATTCGGTAGAAGAAATAAATTCTTTGAGTGAAAAAGTTGATGCTCTTATGAATTTGGTTGCTAATAAAAGTGCTCCTATTGATTTTAATGATGTGCCTTTTTCTAATTTGATTGAGAAAAATAGTGATGCCATAGATGTGAATTTTGTCTCGCAAAATAATTTCAATAACAATGCTTATAGAGGTAATTTTAATCCTAGGCCTTTTCCTAGTAATTCCTCTAATAATTATCGTAATTCCTATGGTAATTAATAATAGAAACACCTCCCATTTTGAGATCAATATTAAAGAATTATCAATACACAAAAGGCTTTCAACACTTCGATAGAAGAAAAGTTGAATAAAATTGATTATTTGTCTAGGAGTGTTGATAGAATTTCTCATGATGTAGAAACTCTCAAGATGAAAATTTTTGTGCCTAAAGTTTAAGAATCAATTAAAGATCTTTATGTTTCTATGGATGAAAGTAAGAAAAGAACCTCTATGCTTAGAGCTAAAAGAGAATTTTTAGAAAGAGCGTTTTCTAGTGATTACTATCATAAAAGTGATGAAGATCTTAAAATGATTGGTGTTTCTTCTATTGATTCTTTGTTTAGTAAATGTAAGATTGATGAAAAAGGGACTGGATAAGAGTCAACTTCAGTTAGAAGGTGTCCCTATGATTCGGAGGGTGAAAATCTTGTTGGGAAAATTGATAAAAGTGGGTTTGAAGAGGTCAAGACTTTAACTAGTGATGTGCCCACTATTTTGGATTACAAAGACTTTAATTATGATAGTTGCTCTTTGGTTGATTGTATTTATTTGTTGCAATCCATGATAAATTCACCCCATTCTTATGAACAAAATAAAGCTTTTACTAAACATATAGTTGATGCCATGATGAAAGCTTTTGAAGAAAAGTTGGAATTAGAAGTTTCAATTCCTAGAAAATTGCATGATGAGTGGGAAGCTACTATCAAAGTCAAGATTAAAAATTATGAGTATTTTGCTTTATGTGACTTGGGTGCTAGTGTTTCTACAATTCTGAAATCTTTATGTGATGTGCTTGGTCATTGAAGAATGCTCTTTAAATTTGCACTTGGCGGTTTATACTATTCAAAAGCCTTTGGGAAGAATTAATGATGTTCTTATTCTTAAAAATAAGAATTATGTGCCCATAGATTTTATTGTTCTTGATATTGATTGCAATCCGACTTGTCCAATTATTCCCGGTAGACCATTTTTGCGTACTATTGGTGTCGTGATTGATATGAAAGAAGGCAATATTAAATTCCAATTTCCACTAAGAAAGGGAGTGGAACACTTGCCTAGAACAAGAATTAGGCCACCATATGAATCAATGATGAAGGCATCTTATGGATCTAGAACCAAAGATGACAACACTTAGATCCTACACGTTATGCCTAGCTAGGGGCGTAAAACGATAGCACTTGTTGGGAGGCAACCCAATGAATAAAATTTATTTTTGCTTTTTGCTTTTTGTTCTTGTATGTTAGCACAGTTATGCTACTATTATGATTGTGTTTTTTGTGTTTTAATTAGTGTTTATACCAAGCAAGGCCTTTGGAAAGACTTGGGTGAAAGTTTATTTGATCTTGCTAAAAAAACAGAAACTTTTGCACTCGCAAGATTATTTGTAATTTTTTTTACAAAAGAGTGCTTTTGAGTTTATTCTTTTTGCAGAAGATTAGTAGACAAATTCCTCACGCCCACCAATTTATTTCAGAATTTTTGGAGTTACAGAAGTATTTGAAATATTCAGATTGCTACAGACTGTTCTGTTTTTGACAGATTCTGTTTTCTTTGCGTTGTGTGCTTGTTTTGATGATTCTATGCCTTTTTTGATGAGTTTTTGCCATAGAAAAGTTGGGATACATTAGATATAATGCAAAAAATGTATAGGTTTGCAATAATACTTATAGTAGTGGTTTGCTTTCTTATACTAATGGATCTCACGAAGGTTTTGTTGAGTTTTGTGTGATTGAAGTTTTCAAGTTTTGAGTGATCTTACGATGGATGAAGGAATAAGGATTAGAAAAAGGCTAAGCTTGGGGATGCCGGAGGCACCCTAAGATAATATTCAAGAAGTAGCAAGCAACTAAGCTTGGGGATGCACCTAAGTGGCATCCCCTCTTTCTTCTAACAACTATCGGTATTTTACTTGGAACTATATTTTTATTCATCACATATTATGAGTTTTGCTTGGAGCATCTTTTATGATATGATTCTTTGCTTGTTTTGCTTTGTGTTTTAAGTCTTGAATCCTTGCTAGACACACTTTTTTGAGAGATACAAAAATCATGCTATGCTTGCTCCTATGCTTCACTTAAATTTTTAGAGCCATGGAATTACTCTAGTGCTTCACTTATATCTTTTTGAGCACATTGTGCTTTGTTATTTTGAAGAAATCCTCTCATGCTTCACTTAGATTTATTCGGGAGTTAGTAAAATTTTAAGAACTTATCTCTTGCTTCACTTAAATTATTTCGAGAGAAAGAAAATTATGATCATGTTCTTCACTTAAATTTGTTTGAGCTTATCAAAAGCAACATACCAAAATAGTCCCAAAGTGATAGATATCCAAGGAGGATGTAATAAAAACTTTCATGAAGATCATTGGACAAAATAAAGTTGATTCTAAGTAATGGTTTTGAGATATGACGATATGATATGTGAGTCATGCTGATGAGTAATTGTGCTTTAGTAAGAATATTGATGTTAAGGTTTGTGATTCCCCATGCAAGCACGAAAGTCAATAGTTATGCAATGAAATTTATATCCTACCTATGGTGCATTGCTCGGTGTTACTTATGCTTAATGCTTGGGTACAAGATTTTTCGTTTCTTTGTTGGTCGCTTCTCAATCTTTTTGCTAGCCTTCACTTTGCACTAAGTATGATCACTACTTGTGCATCCAAAATCCTTTAAACCAATTTTGCCATATGAGTCCACTATACCTACCTATATGCAGTATTTCCATGCTGTTCTAAGCAAATTTGCATGTGCCATCTCTAATTTTCAAAATAAATTTCTCTTTTGTGTGCTCTACCGCTCGCGAGGCGGTGAAGGGTCGCCGATATTTTCCATGCTAGATGTGTTATTCTCATGATGAGTGTTTATCCACTTGTCATTGCACCAGAGTACGGCAAAGGTATTAGGGATGCCCATTCCCGAAATGAAAAATGAATTTACTTTATGTTGTCAAATAATAAATTCCATGGAAAGTATTGGTATGGAGGGCAACCGTGGATTCGGCTAGCCATGGAAAGTGAAAGTAATGGTGGAAAAGGAATAAACTTTATTTTCTGTTTGGGAACTGCATATGATGTATCTAGCATGGAAAGTGTTGGGCTCCAAGTCATTTTCGTTGGTGGGAAAAGTATGCCTCTCAAAATATTTTTTATCTCTCAATTTAAGCTTTGAGCTCTGGCACCTCTACAATTCCCTACCTCCGTCCGCGAAGGGCCTTTCTTTTACTTATGCAATTTTTATTTTTGAATCCGAGTCTTCATCTTCTCTTATAAAGCACCAACTAAGGGGCACTATGATCGTATTTGAGCATTGGGTGTAGCTAATATTCGAGTGTGTTTCACGAATGTATCAATGATTGAGCTTAATGGGTTAGGGATAACTTGCTTTAGTGTTGATATTTTGAAAGACATGGTTGCTTGATGGCATGCTTGAGTAATAAAGTCTTCATGTCAAAACTAGACTATTGCTTTGAATCATATAAAAGTCCATATGTCCATGCTATGAAGAAAAGAAATGTGATGAAATGTTAGGCAACATTCCACATCAAAAATTCTATTTTTATCATTTACCTACTTGAGGACGAGCAGGAATTAAGCTTGGGGATGCTGATACGTCTCCAACGTATCTATTATTTTTGATTGTTCATGTTGTTATATTTCATTCTTGGATGTTTTATGATCATTTTATAGTCATTTTATATCATTTTTTGGTACTAACCTATTTGTTGGGGAACGTAGTAATTTCAAAAAAATTCCTATGCACACGCAAGATCATGGTGATGCATAGCAACAAGAGGGGAGAGTGTGTCCACGTACCCTCGTAGACCAAAAGCGGAAGCATTAGCACAACGCGGTTGATGTAGTCGCACGTCTTCACGATCTGACCGATCAAGTACCGAACGCACGGCACCTCCGAGTTCAGCACACGTTCAGCTCGATGACGTCCCTCGAACTTCGATCCAGCCGAGCTTTGAGGGAGAGTTCTGTCAGCACGATGGTGTGGTGACGATGATGATGTTCTACCGACACAAGGCTTCGCCTAAGCACCGCTACAATATTATCAAGGTGGATTATGGTGGAGGGGGGCACCGCACACGACTAAGAGATCTCAAGGATCAATTGTTGTGTCTCTAGGGGGTGCCTCCCTCCCCGTATATAAAGGAGTGGAGGAGGGGGAGGGGGTCGACCACCCTTGGCGCGCCCCATGAGGAGTCCTACTCCCACCGGGAGTAGGACTCCCCCCTTCCTTGTTGGAGTAGGAGAGGAGAGGGAAGGAGAGAGAGGGAAAAAGGAAAGGGGGGGCGCCGCCCCCCTCCTTATCCAATTCAGACTTAGGGGGAGGGGCACGCGGCTGCCCCTTGGCCGCCTCTCCTCTTCCACCACTTGGGCCCATGAGGCCCATTAACCTCCGGGGGGGTCGGTAGCCCCCTGGTACTCCGGTATATATCCGATAACCCCCGGAACCATTCCGGTGTCCGAATATAGTCGTCCAATATATCAATCTTCATGTCTCGACCATTTCGAGACTCCTTGTCATGTCCGTGATCACATCCGGGACTCCAAACTACCTTCGGTACATCAAAACACATAAACTCATAATATAATTGTCATCTAACTTTAAGCGTGCGGACCCTATGGGTTCGAGAACTATGTAGACATGACCGAGACACATCTCCGGTCAATAACCAATAGCGGAACCTGGATGCTCATATTGGCTCCTACATATTCTACGAAGATCTTTATCGGTCAAACCGCATAACAACATATGTTGTTCCCTTTGTCATCGGTATGTTACTTGCCCGAGATTCGATCGTCGGTATCTCAATACCTAGTTCAATCTCGTTATCGGCAAGTCTCTTTACTTGTTATGTAATGCATCATCACGCAACTAACTCATTAGTCACATTGCTTGCAAGGCTTATAGTGATGTGCATTACCGAGAGGGCCCAGAGATACCTCTCCGACAATCGGAGTGACAAATCCTAATCTCGAAATACGCCAACCCAACAAGTACCTTCGGAGACACCTGTAGAGAACCTTTATAATCACCTAGTTACGTTGTGACGTTTGGTAGCACACAAAGTGTTCCTCCGATAAACGGGAGTTGCATAATCTCATAGTCATAGGAACATGTATAAGTCATGAAGAAAGCAATAGCAACATACTAAACGATCAAGTGCTAAGCTAACGGAATGGGTCAAGTCAATTACATCATTCTCCTAATGATGTGATCCTGTTAATCAAATTACAACTCATGTCTATGGTTAGGAAACATAACCATCTTTAATTAACGAGCTAGTCAAGTAGAGGCATACTAGTGACGCTTTGTTTGTCTATGTATTCACGTATGTATTATGTTTCCGGTTAATACAATTCTAGCATGAATAATAAACATTTATCATGAAATAAGGAAATAAATAATAACTTTATTATTGCCTCTAGGGCATATTTCCTTCAGTCTCCCACTTGCACTAGAGTCAATAATCTAGCTCACATCACCATGTGATTTAACAACAATAGTTCACATCACCATGTGATTAACACCCATAGTTCACAATGCTATGTGACCAACACTCAAAGGGTTTACTAGAGTCAGTAATCTAGTTCACATTGTTTATGTGATTTAACACCCAAAGAGTACTAAGGTGTGATCATGTTTTGCTTGTGAGAGAAGTTTAGTCAATGGGTCTGCCAAATTCAGATACATATGTATTTTGCAAATTTCTATGCCTACAAAGCTCTGTACGGAGCTTACTTTAGCTAATTGCTCCCACTTTCAATATGTATCCAGATTAAGACTTAGAGTCATCTAGATCAGTGCCAGAACTTGTATCGACGTAACCCTTTACGACAAACCTTTTGTCACCTCCATAATCGAGAAACATATCCTTATTCCACTAAGGATAATTTTGCCCGTTGTTCAGTGATCTACTCCTAGATCACTATTGTATTCCCTTGCCAAAATCAGTGTAGGGTATACAATAGATCTGGTACACAGCATGGCATACTTTATAGAACCTATGGCTGAGGCATAGGGAATGACTTTCATTCTCTTTCTATCTTCTACCGTGGTCGGGCTTTGAGTCTCACTCAATTTCACACCTTGTAACACAAGCAAGAACTCTTTCTTTGACCGTTCTATTTTGAACTACTTCAAAATCTTGTCAAGGTATGTACTCATTGAAAAAACTTATCAAGCGCCTTGATCTATCTCTATAGATCTTGATGCTCAATATGTAAGCAGCTTCACCGAGGTCTTTCTTTGAAAAAATCCTTTCAAACACTCATTTATGCTTTGCAGAATAATTCTACATTATTTCTGATCAACAATATGTCATTCACATATACTTATCAGGAATGTTGTAGTGCTCCCACTCACTTTCTTGTAAATACAGGCTTCACCACAAGTTTGTATTAAAACTATATGCTTTGATCAACTTATCAAAGCGTATATTCCAACTCCAAGATGCTTGCACCAGTCCATAGATGGATCGCTGGAGCTTGCATATTTTGTTAGCACCTTTAGGATTGACAAAACCTTCTGGTTGTATCATATACAACTCTTCTTTAATAAATCCATTAAGAAATGAAGTTTTGTTTATCCATTTGCCAGATTTCATAAAATGCGGCAATTTGCTAACATGATTCGGACAAACTTAAGCATCGCTACGAGTGAGGAAATCTCATCGTAGTCAACACCTTGAACTTGTCGAAAACCTTTTTGCGACAATTTGAGCTTTGTAGATAGTAACACTACTATCAGCGTCCGTCTTCCTCTTGAAGATCCATTTATTCTCAATGGCTTGCCGATCATCGGGCAAGTCAACCAAAGTCCACACTTTGTTCTCATACATGGATCCCATCTCAGATTTCATGGCCTCAAGCCATTTCGCGGAATCTGGGCTCATCATCGCTTCCTCATAGTTCGTAGGTTTGCCATGGTCAAGTAACATGACCTCCATAACAGGATTACCGTACCACTTTCGTGCGGATCTTACTCTGGTTGACCTATGAGGTTCGGTAGTAACTTGATCTGAAGTTACATGATCATCATCATTAGCTTCCTCACTAATTGGTGTAGGAATCACAGGAACAGATTTCTGTGATGAACTACTTTCCAATAAGGGAGTAGGTACAGTTACCTCATCAAGTTCTACTTTCCTCCCACTCACTTCTTTCGAGAGAAACTCCTTCTCTAGAAAGGATCCATTATTAAGCAACAAAGATCTTGCCTTCGGATCTGTGATAGAAGGTGTACCCAATAGTCTCTTTTGGGTATTCTATGAAGATGCACTTCTCCAATTTGGGTTTGAGCTTAATATGTTGAAACTTTTTCACATAAGCATCGCAACCCCAAACTTTAAGAAACGACAGCTTAGGTTTCTTGCTAAACCATAGTTCATACTATGTCGTCTCAACGGATTTTGACGGTGCCCTAGTTAACGTGAATGCAGTTGTCTCTAATGCATAACCCCAAAAACGATAGTGGTAAATCGGTAAGAGACATCATAGATTGCACTATATCCAATAAAGTACGGTTATGACGTTCGGACACACCATTATGCTGTGGTGTTCCAGGTGGCATGAGTTTGTGAAACTATTCCACATTGTTTTAATTGAAGACCAAACTCATAACTCAAATATTCGCCTCTGCGATCAGATCGTAGAAACTTAATTTTCTCATTATGAAGATTCTTCACTTCACTCTGAAATTCTTTGCACGTTTCAAATGTTTCAGACTTGTGTTTCATTAAGAAGATATACCCATATCTGCTCAAATCATCTGTGAAGGTCAAAAAATAACGATACCCGCCGCGAGCCTCAGCACTCATCAGATCGCATACATCAGTATGTATTATTTCCAATAAGTCAGTAGCTCGCTCCATTGTTCCGGATAACGGAGTCTTAGTCATCTTGCCCATGAGGCATGGTTCGCAAGCATCAATTGATTCATAATCAAGTGATTCCAAAAGCCCATCTACATGGATTTTCTTCATGCGCTTTACACCAATATGACCTAAATGGCAGTGCCACAAATAAGTTGCACTATCATTATTAACTTTGCATCTTTTGGCTTCAATATTATGAATATGTGTATCACTACGATCGAGATTCAATAAACCATTCACCTTGGGTGTATGACCATTGAAGGTTTTATTCATGTAAACAGAACAACAATTATTCTTTGACTTTAAATGAATAATTGTATTGCAATAAACATGATCAAATCATATTCATGCTTAACGCAAGCACCAAATAACATTTATTTAGGTTCAACACTAATCCCGAAACTATAGGGAGTGTGCGATGATGATCATATCAATCTTGGAACTACTTCCAACACACATCGTCATTTCACCCTTAACTAGTTTCTGTTCATTCTGCAACTTCCTTTTCTTGTTACTACTTTTAGCAACTGAACCAGTATCAAATACCGAGGGGTTGCTATAAACACTAGTAAAGTACACATCAATAACATGTATATCAAATATACCTTTGTTCACTTTGCCATCCTTCTTATCCGCCAATTATTTGGGGTAGTTTCCGCTTCCAGTGGCCAGTCCTTTTGCAGTAGAAGCACTTAGTCTCAGGCTTAGGTCCAGACTTGGGCTCCTTCACTTGAGTAGCAACTTACTTGTCGTTCTTCTTGAAGTTCCCTTTCTTCCCTTTACCCTTTTAATTGAAACTAGTGTCCTTGTCAACCATCTACACTTGATATTTTTCTTGATTTCTACCTTTGCCGATTTTAGCATCGCGAAGAGCTTGGGAATTGTTTTCATCATCCCTTGCATATTATAGTTCATCACTAAGTTCTAGTAATTTGGTGATAGTGACTAGAGAACTTTGTCAATTACTATCTTATCTGGAAGATTAACTCCCACTTGATTCAAGCAATTGTAGTACCCAGACAATTTGAGCACATGCTCACTAGTTGAGCTATTCTCCTCCATCTTGTAGGCAAAGTACTGTCAGAGGTCTCATACCTCTCGACACGGGCATGAGTATGAAATACCAATTTCAACTCTTGGAACATCTCATATTCTCCGTGGCGTTTCAAAAACGTCTTTGAAGCCCCGATTCTAAGCCGTAAAGCATGGTGCACTAAACTATCAAGTAGTCATCATACCGAGCTTTGGTCAAATGTTCATAACGTCTGCATCTGCTCCTGCAATAGTTCTGTCACCTAGCGGTGCATTAAGGACATAATACTTCTGTGCAGCATTGAGGTTAATCCTCAGATCACGGACCAAGTCCGCATAATTGCTACTAACATCTTTCAACTTAGTTCTCTAGGAACATATAAAAATAAAACAGGGGAGCTAAACGCGAGCTATTGATCTACAACATAGATATGCTAATACTACCAGGACTAAGTTCATGATAAATTAAAGTTCAATTAATCATATTACTTAAGAACTCCCACTTAGATAGACATCCCTCTAATCATCTAAGTGATCACGTGATCCAAATCAACTAAACCATAACCGATCATCACGTGAAATGGAGTAGTTTTCAATGGTGAACATCACTATGTTGATCATATCTACTATATGGTTCACGCTCGACCTTTTGGTCTCAGTGTTCTGAGGCCATATCTGCATATGCTAGGCTCGTCAAGTTTAACCTGAGTATTCTGCGTGTGCAAAACTGGCTTGCACCCGTTGTAGATGGACGTAGAGCTTATCACACCCGATCATCACGTGGTGTCTGGGCACGACGAACTTTGGCAACGGTGCATACTCAGGGAGAACACTTTTATCTTGAAATTTAGTGAGAGATCATCTTATAATGCTACCATCAATCAAAGCAAGATAAGATGCATAAAAGATAAACATCACATGCAATCAATATAAGTGATATGATATGGCCATCATCATCTTGTGCTTGTGATCTCCATCTCTAAAGCACCGTGATGATCACCATCGTCACTGGCGTGACACCTTGATCTCCATCGTAGCTTCGTTGTCGTCTCGCCAACTATTGCTCTACGACTATCGCTACCGCTTAGTGATAAAGTAAAGAAATTACAGGGCGATTGCATTGCATACAATAAAGCGACAACCATATGGCTCCTGCCAGTTGCCGATAACTCGGTTACAAAACATGATCATCTCATACAATAAAATATAGCATCATGCCTTGACCATATCACATCACAACATGCCCTACAAAAACAAGTTAGACGTCCTCTACTTTGTTGTTGCAAGTTTTACGTGGCTGCTACGGGCTGAGCAAGAACCGTTCTTACCTACGCATCAAAACCACAATGATAGTTCATCAAGTTAGTGTTGTTTTAACCTTCTCAAGGACCGGGCGTAGCCACACTCGGTTCAACTAAAGTAGGAGAAACTGACACCCGCTAGTCACCTGTGTGCAAAGCATGGCGGTAAAACCAGTCTCGCATAAGCGTACGCGTAATGTCAGTCCAGGCCGCTTCATCCAACAATACTGCCGAACCAAAGTGTGACATGCTGGTAAGCAGTATGACTTGTATCGCCCACAACTCACTTGTGTTCTACTCATGCATATAACATCTACGCATAAAACCAGGCTTAGATGCCACTGTTGGGGAACGTAGTAATTTCAAAAAAATTCCTACGCACACGCAAGATCATGGTGATGCATAACAACAAGAGGAGAGAGTGTGTCCACGTACCCTCGTAGACTGAAAGCGGAAGCGTTAGCACAATGTGGTTGATGTAGTCGTACGTCTTCACGATCCGACCGATCAAGTACCGAACGCACGACACCTCCGAGTTCAGCACACGTTCAGCTCGATGACATGCCTCGAACTCTGATCCAGTCGAGCTTTGGGGGAGAGTTCCGTCAGCACGACGGTGTGGTGATGATGATGATGTTCTACCGACGCAGGGCTTCGCCTAAGCACCGCTACGATATTATCGAGGTGGATTATGGTGGAGGGGGGCACCACACACGGCTAAGAGATCTCAAGGATCAATTGTTGTGTCTCTAGGGGGTGCCTCCCTCCCCGTATATAAAGGAGTGGAGGAGGGGGAGGGGGCCGGCCACCCTTGGCGCGCCCCATGAGGAGTCCTACTCCCACAGGGAGTAGGACTCCCCCCTTCCTTGTTGGAGTAGGAGAGGAGAGGGAAGGAGAGAGAGGGGAAAAGGAAAGGGGGGGGGGCGCCACCCCCCTCCTTGTCCAATTCGGACTTGGGGGGGGGAGGGGCGCGCGGCTGCCCCTTGGCCGCCTCTCCTCTTCCACCACTTGGGCCCATGAGGCCCATTAACCTCCGGGGGGGTCCGGTAACTCCCCGATACTCCGGTATATATCCGATAACCCTGGAACCATTCCGGTGTCCGAATATAGTCGTCCAATATATCAATCTTCAAGTCTCGACCATTTCGAGACTCCTCGTCATGTCCGTGATCACATCCGGGACTCCGAACTACCTTCAGAACATCAAAACACATAAACTCATAATATAATCATCATCTAACTTTAAGCATGCGGACCCTATGGGTTCAAGAACTATGTAGACATGACCGAGACACGTCTCCGGTCAATAACCAATAGCGGAACCTGGATGCTCATATTGGCTCCTACATATTCTACGAAGATCTTTATCAGTCAAACCGCATAACAACATACGTTGTTCCCTTTGTCATCTGTATGTTACTTGCCCGAGATTCGATCGTTGGTATCTCCATACCTAGTTCAATCTCATTACCGGCAAGTCTCTTTACTCGTTATGTAATGCATCATCTTGCAACTAACTCATTAGTCACATTGCTTGCAAGGCTTATAGTGATGTGCATTACGAAGAGGGCCCAGAGATACCTCTCCGACAATCGGAGTGACAAATCCTAATCTCGAAATACGCCAACCCAACAAGTACCTTCGGAGACACCTGTAGAGCACCTTTATAATCACCCAGTTACATTGTGACGTTTGGTAGCACACAAAGTGTTCCTCCGGTAAACGGGAGTTGCATAATCTCATAGTCATAGGAACATGTATAAGTCATGAAGAAAGCAATAGCAACATACTAAATGATCAAGTGCTAAGCTAACGGAATGGGTCAAGTCGATCACATCATTCTCCTAATGATGTGATCCCGTTAATCAAATGACAACTCATGTCTATGGTTAGGAAACATAACCATCTTTAATTAACGAGCTAGTCAAGTAGAGGCATACTAGTGACACTCTGTTTGTCTATGTATTCACACATGTATTATGTTTCCGGTTAATACAATTCTAGCATGAATAATAAACATTTATCATCAAATAAGGAAATAAATAATAACTTTATTATTGCCTCTAGGGCATATTTCCTTCACTATTGACATAGTGCCCAGTGCCAATTGTTGTTTTCTGCATGTTTTTTACATCGCAGGAAATCAATATCAAATGGAGTCCAAACGCAACGAAACTCCTGGAGGATTCTTTTAGGGCCAGAAGACATCCAGTGGGCCAAGGAAGCACCTGGGGGTGGCTTGAGGGGAGCAACACCCACCAGGGCGCGCCAGGAGGCCCAGGCGCGCCTTGGTGGGTTGTGCCCACCTCGGGTGCCCCCTGAACCGCCTCTTTGCTCTATAAATACCCCAATATTCCAGAAACCCTAGGGGAGCCGACAAAAATCAACTCCAGCTGCCGCAGAGTCCAGAACCACCAGGTCCAATCTAGACACCGTCATGGAGGGGTTCACCACTTCCATTGGCGCCTATGGGTCCGTAGTTAGTAGCTAGATGGCTTCCTCTCTCTCTCTCTTGATTATCAATACAATGGTCTCTTGGAGATCCATATGATGTAAGTCTTTTTGCGGTGTGTTTGTTGGGATTCGATGAACTTTGAGTTTATGATCAGATCTATGTTTTTATCCATGTTAGTTATTTGAGTGTTCTTTGATCTCTTATATGCATGATTGTTTATAGCCTCATATTTCTTCTCTGATATTTGGGTTTTTGTTTGGCCAACTTGATCTATTTATCTTGCAATGGGAAGAGGTGCTTTGTAGTGGGTTCGATCTTACGGTGCTTGATCCCAGTGACAGAAGGGGAACCGACACGTATGTATCGTTGCTACTAAGGATAACAAGATGAGATCTATATCTCTGCAATAGATAAACGGATCTTGCCTACGTCATGTCATCGTTCTTATTACATTACTCCGTTTTTTCATGAACTTAATACACTAGATGCATGCTGGATAGCGGTCGATGTGTGGAGTAATAGTAGTAGATGCAGGCAGGAGTCGGTCTACTAATCTTGGACGTGACGCCTATATAATGACCATTGCTTGGATATCGCCATGATTATCTGAAGTTCTATCAATTGCCCAATAGTATTTTTTTTCCATCGTTTGCTATTTTTCTCGAGAGAAGCCACTAGTGAAACCTACAGCCCCCGGGTCTCTTTTCATCATTTTTGCCTTTGCGATCTATTTCCCTTTGCATTTATTTTCAGATCTATTAAACCAAAAATACAAAAATACCTTGCTGCAATTTATTTGTTCCGCGATCTATTTACCCCATCTACCACTTTTACCTCACGTTATTTGTCTATCTTGAGGCGCCGTACCCGAAAGGGATTGACAACCCCTTTAACACATGGGTTGCGAGTATTTGTTATTTGTGTGCAGGTGCTGTTTACATGGTGTGAGGAGGTTCTCCTACTGGTTCGGTAACCTTGGTCTCATCACTGAGGGAAATACCTACCATCGCTATACTGCATCATCCCTTCCTCTTTGGGGAAATACTGACATAGTTCTAGCAGACATCAACGACCCGACGTACTAGAACGATTTCATGGAGGAGATGATCAATAAGGGTGGCCTAGGGTATGATGCCAACCAGACTCATAGCAAAGACGACCGGAACCAAGATGCCTACGACCACCAAGGCGAAGATACACAAGGCCAAGAAACTCAAGACAAAGACAACCAAGGCCAAGGCGGTGTTGACATCGAGGATGAACCATTGTTTCACGAGGAGATATCTCATCAAGCCAATGCAAAAAAAAAAACAGCGAGGCAGACCAAATGGGTTGGCTGATTGGGCGCACATTGACATGAATAAAGGACGGACGCCATCTATACAACAGATTCAAAAGGATGAAAAAATAAATTCCGCGTTGGGTCGGCGCGTTAGAGTTGGCGCAAGTAAGCTAGTGAACCACTGTGTAAGAGTAGGACCCGGGTCAAATCCCCGAACCGTCCTAGGTTTTGATCAGACGTCCCCGAACCTCGTAGGGTTCAACGAACCACCCTGCTTACCCGCACACGCTGCCCCAGCGCCAGAGGCCGCCAAGCAAAAGCACCCCGCACGCGTCGGCAATGGCGGACAACATCACCCCGTGCACCACATACGGCTACCTCGACCCCTCCTACTGGTAGCTCACAAGTCCTTATCACTCCACTCTGCTCCCCTGAGCTCCAAACTGTGCAGGGAGCCGTTTTCTTGTCTGCTTGGACCCATTTTGACCCAAATTTGGGTCGGTTTTGCGTCCGTGCGGACATGTAGCGGCGCCCCTATGCATCGTTTCCATTCCGACCATTTCTCTCCCAAAACCGGCCCGCCATGGGCAACGTGCCCAACCCCGCCACCGCCCCTTCCTTGTCGGTCGTCCCCGTGGTGCCTCCCCATGATCTCAACGCCACACCTGAGGGTGACCAGTCCACCGGGACGCAAAAGAAAGCGCCCGCTGGTGATCCTCACGGGTAACATTCCGATGCCCGCAACCTATTTGATGGTATGTCAACCCCGATGTTGGTCGACCCAACGTACTACAAATGCTTTCATGGAGGATATGATCAATAAGGGTGGCCTAGGGTATGATGTCGACGAGACTCATAGCAAAGACGATCGCAACCAAGACGCCTGCGACCACCAAGGCAAAGATACACAAGGCCAAGAAACTCAAGACAAAGACAACCAAGGCCAAGGCGGTGTCTACATCGAGGATGAACCATTGTTTCACGAGGAGATATCTCATCGAGCCAATGCGAAAAAACCCGGTGAGGCGGACCAAATGGGTTGGCTAATTGGGCGCACATTGACATGAATAAAGGGTGAACGCCATTCTATACGACAGATTCAAAAGGACGAAAAAATAAATTCCGCCGTTGGGTCGGCGCGTTAGAGTTGGTCTAAGAGCATGTCTAACAGAGCCCTCAAACTGGTCAAACCCTCAAAATAAGTGACAGTTTGAGGGTTGAGCAAAAAAAAGGTGCAGATCAGTACCCTCAAATCCCTAAACCCTCAAAAAATTTCCAGCTCGAACCCTCAAGTTCGAGGCCAACCTGCACTAGTGAGGGTTTGGGGCAAGTTGAAGGCACAACCCTCACTTGGTCAACTCTGTGCGCGAGAGGGAAAATTCCCAAGCCTCCTCTCCCCGCCGCCGGCTTCATCCACGCCGCCGCCATCCATTCTTGTTGCCGCCGCCGGCCATGGAGCCCCTCCAGCCCCCGTCCACCCCCTCCGCCGCTGGCTTCATCCGCGCCTGCGCCCGTGGCCACGCCCGTTCCCGCCCCCGCCCTGCGCCTCCCGCCTCCGGCCACCTCGACCAACGCCGCCGTGGCGGAGATGGTGGCGGCCACCCACATCGGCCAAAAACAGAGGCGGGCGGGCACCCACATCGTGCCAAGCAAGCCGCCCGTGCCCGCCCCAGTGGTGAAGGCGGCGAAACCGGCAACCTCCACCGCGGCTGCTCCCAAGTGCAAGGAGAAGCAGCTTGCAAGCCACAAGTGGGGGGCAGAGCATACCGCGGCACCGCCACCGCCACCGCCGAGCACGGCCGCTCCAACGCGGCCAACCGCGACCGACGTGTTAGATGAAATGTCCGCACCAATCGTTTCATATAGGGCCTGGCTCGATGACGTGGAGGTGAACATTGGGTCTCCCCTACTTGCTTCCTTCGACTTCCATGTTGAGGAGCCGGCAGGTGAGGAGGAGGAGGCGGGTGAGGAGGAGGAAGAAGATGAAGATGTCACCAAGATCGGAGAGGAAGTGTTTGAAGCGGGAGGTGGTGCTCGAAGGCCAATTTGCACGGCGAACTACACGGAGGTTGAAGATGTCCTCTTGGTCAAGGCTTGGTCGCAAGTGGGGTTGGATGCGGTCACCGACACCGATCAAACCAGGAAACGTTATTGGAAACACATTGAGGACATGTATTGCAAGCTGAAACCCAAGACTGCCACATTGAGAGCTCGTTCTTACAGATCGCTTCAAAGGCCGGTGGGAGTTGATGAAACCCGCTTGTGCTCGTTGGAGTGTGGCTATGGATCAAGTGAGGGATCAACCCCCAAGTGGCTGCGTTGAGAGTGATTATGTGAGTACAAATATCATGCTTATTACTTGTTGGTTCATGCTTTATTTACTTGTTGGTTATGCTTGGTTGTGATTTTGATATGCTTCCAATGATGATATGTTTTAGGAGAAATATGCCGACTTGAGGTACAAGGACATGGCCGGTTCCAAGGGAAAATCCTTCCCATTCAAGCATTGTTGGGCATTGCTCCAACATCTTGACAAATGGAAATTGAGGGATCAAGAGAGTGCACCGAAGAAATCGGATATGCTCAAAATGGATGATAGTGATGAAGAAGGAAGAAATCATGACAAGCCCGAGGGAACCAGGAAGGGAAAAGAAAGGATGAAGATGGAAGCGGAGGCATCAAGCTTGAGGGAAAAGATTGATCAAATGATCAAGTCAAAGGAGACATTGACAACGAAGGCATTGGAGACAAAGCTTATTATCACCGAGAGAAAGAAAGAGGTGAAACTTGCACAATTGGAAGCAAGGCGAGAAGATGCCAAGCGCAAGGCCGACATGGAGGAGAGGACGATCAAGCTCAAGGAAGCAAAAGCATGGAAGGAGCTCATGGCCGAGGAGAAGGAGCACATGATGATGTCTAGAAAGGACATGGATGAAGAGCAATTGGCATGGTGGAAGGAGTACAAGGAGAACATCACGGACAAGAAGAGGCTACTGCGTGGTGCTGGTGGTGGTGCGTCGTCTACTCCCCGAGGTGAGTCTCCGATGAGTGCTGGAGGCGATGGAGGTGTGGACAACTTCACCGGTACTTGAAGTTGTTCGTACGTTTTATGTTTTGCAAATGATGTCTCTGATGTGATGGTGATCATTTGCACGTTGTATGTTTTGCTATGATGTTCATGGGATTTACTATGTGATGATGATGATGATTTGCAAGTTTGTTTCATGTATGTGATCATGATCATTTGCAAATTTGAGAGTGATTTATGTTGCTGTCCTGTTTTGAAGGTTTGAAGGCCGGGCACAGATCAGTGCCTTCAAACCAACCCTCAAAACAGAATAGAGATTTTCGGCTTCAAAACGACATTTATCAGCCCTCAAACTGATTTTGAAGGTTGAGTTTTTGAGGACTATGTTAGACATGCTCTAAGTAAGTTAGTGAACCGCTGGGTAAGAGTAGGACCCGGGTCAAATCCCCGAACCGTCCTAGGTTTTGATCAGACGTCCCCGAACCTCGTAGGGTTCAACGAACCACCCTGCCTACCCGCACACGCTGCACCAGCGCCAGAGGCCGCCAAGCAAAGCGCCCGCACACGGCACGCGGCGGCGATGGCGGACGACGTCGCCCCGTGCACCGCATCCGGCTACCTCGACCCCTCCTACTGGTGGCTCACGAGTCCTTATCACCCCGCTCTGCTCCCCCGAGCTCCAAACCGCGCAGGGAGCAGCGGACTCACGCAGCTCGCTCGTGGCTTCGCAGGGACGGGCGGTTCGGGAAGGAGGAGCACTACGAGTGGTTCAAGGACTTCTCCCACTTCCGCCACCTCCTCGCCCCGCTCCTCTCCCCCTCCCTCTCGGTTCGTGCTCCCCCCGCCTCTTCCCCCAATTCTTCACATCACTTCCGTGGATCTTAATTCGCGAGTTCCTGAATTTGAACTGTACCTTGATTTGTCGCGCGTTCTGCATTTCTGCGCAGGTTCTGGAGGTCGGCTGCGGCAATTCGCGGCTCGGGGAGGAGCTCTTAAGGGAGGGCGTCACTGGCGGCGTCACCTGCATCGACCTCTCGCCGGTCGCCGTCCAGAGGATGCGCGACAGACTGGCGGAGCAGGGCACCAGTGGTCAGTTCACCTGTTTGGCCGGGAATTTACTTTCTGCATGTTTGTTACCACCAACGTTTGGCCGTTTGAGTGAGAAATTGCCTTCTGCTTCCTGAAGGTGTGGATGTGGTGGTGGCTGACATGCTTGACCTTCCGTTCGAGAGCGAGAGCTTCGACCTTGTGATCGAGAAAGGGACCATGGTATGCGTGTTGCAGACTTTGATGCCTCCCAGTGTTCCAACCTATCAATATTTTGTGCTATCATATTTTCTAAGCTATGTTATGCTTAATGTTAATTGCAATTCGAAAGAACAAGCATATTAACCAACAAAGGTTGTGGTTGCATATTAGTACTGTGTATTGGAACACTGAATTTTTTTCTGGTCACACCTGCATTTGACATGCCGCCAATAATATCACCTTCAACATGACTTGGTTTGCATTGCTGAACTGTGCTGTCGTGAACTCAGGGCCTATTTGATTCGCAGGATTGTAAAAACGTAGGAATAGGATAAATGCAGGAATGGAATGTCATGTCCATCCAAATCCTACAGGATTTGAGTTTGTTTGATTGCGTCACAGGAAAAAACATAGGAATTTTTCCAAGAGGCTGGAGTGGATGTCATTGTACAGTCTGCTGAGGAAAAATATCCGAAGAAATAGGAAAAAGTTAGTTAGTCAAACGATAAAATAAGCAAAAGCTTGTTAGGCCAACAAGATTATTGTAATCCGCCTCAATGCCAAATGTTGTTCAAGTGTGTGCAGATAGACTGTCTTAGCTAATAGTGTACTGCCCTTGTTATATTAACAACATGATTCTATACGGTTAACACATTATCAAGATCGTTGAGATATGTAGTACCGGTGGTTTGTGATAGTATTACTGGGCGTTTTAGTGGAAATGCACAATTGCATCTATTACAGAATTTCAGATGACCCTGGGAGCTATTTACAGTACTGTGTTACTGCTATCCTTATCCGAATGGCCATTCAGTCATTCACATATATAAAGCTGCGGAAGACAGGCCCATGTGTGCGGAAGTCCAGTATAAACATAGTTACTGACTATGTTAAAAATTCGTTTGTGTGGTTGTCAAATGCGATAAATATACAAGTTGTTTAACACAACATAGTGACCAATGAAGTGGTTGCATTTGCATGTTGTCTTGATAATTACCTAAAAAAATTTCTGTTAGGATAGCTGCACAACCAGGGAAAAGGAGTCGATTCGAACAATCAAGATACTTAACTCAGCACCTTAAAAAATACTCAGAAAGATGCACTATGTCTGCTGACTTATCCTAACACCTCTGTTCTTTCATAGCATCCAAACTTGTGCTTAGATATTTTTGTCATCTTGTGATTAGATTATTAGATACTGCCTATAGACTTATACAGAAATATCCTTTGACAGGATGTGTTGTTTGTGGACAGTGGTGATCCATGGAACCCCAATCCTACAACAGTGGATAATGTAACCAAAATGCTTGAAGGTATCCACAAGGTTTTGAAGCCAGATGGCAAATTTGTATCAATTACCTTTGGACAGGTTTGGGAGATCCAATTGTCTGAATCCCTCTTTCATGCCCTTCATTTGTCATTGCTTTTGTATTTCAGACGTGTTTCTTTGCATGTCCCAATAATATCCACTTTCTGGGTTTGTGGGTATGTTATTTGTGCACTGGACATAAGTACTCCATCTGTTCCGAATTGAAAGATGCATTAACTTTGTTCTGAACCAGGTGTATATAGACGCGTTTTAGTGTGTTTGCTCACACATTTCAGTCCTCTATGTAGTCCATATTGAAATATCCAAAGCATCTTATAATTTGAAATGGAGGTTATACTAAATAAGGATATACCTTTTGTTTAGCAATATCACACAACGGTTATGAACTTGATATATATAAAGAATTAAAGATTGTCTTTAATTAGTAATCATGAAGAGAAGAGCAAGTGGGACTGGTCATGAACTGTGATGTATTTGTTTAGCAGCTTTACTTCTTTTTCTAAAATTTCCACTTCCTATTTGGCAGCCACACTTCCGTCGTCGATTTTTCGAAGCACCTGAGTTTACATGGTCTGTTGAGTGGAACACCTTTGGTGATGGCTTCCATTATTTCTTCTACACCCTTCAGAAGGTTTAATGTTTGCGAAGCATTTGGTTTTCATTTGAGCCCTTTGCTTTTTCCTTGTAGTTGTGATGCCACTGAATAAGTGCATTGCTCTGTTACATCTCGAGTCTATGTACTATCAATTTCCTTGCAAAAATCCTTGCTCTTCATCTTATTCTTTCTTAAATCTCTTAGGGCAAAAGGTCACCAGAGTCCAACGGTCACCAAGTTACATTACCTGCTGCTCCAAGCTTCAATATGCTGCATGAAGAGCTCGAAAGCGAGGATTACATATTCCGCACAAATGTTGATGAGTTATAAGCAGTAACTCAATAAGTGAGTGCGCCGGTTCGGAGGTCTTGATGCTACGCAATACGCATGAAGGGGCTGACCGCGAAGCAACCCAGCGAGTGATGCTTTTACATGCCTTGTTGTGTGGTGATGTATCATTGCGGCCCAGCAGGCTAGGGGTCTTTCTACCATCAGAACTGACAATAGACACCTGTTCCCAATGTTAACCTTCTTGCGTGTTATTTCAGATTATGAAAAGGACCTTCAGTTATCTTTAGTGTGTTGACTACAGATGACATAGAGATAATTGTTTTCCCTTATTATTCTTCTCATTTCCAGGACATCTGCTTATATAGCCAGTTCAAACTACAGCAGTGATAAGAGAACGTTAAACAGTGTCGTACCCTAGTTTATCTGTATTCAGTAGTGAGGTGCATATCCATTCGACTACTCCAATTGCGCTTGAAGATGATGCCAATAGCAGTTTCACGGTGTATAAATTGGTGAACTAAATAGTTGTGCCTTGTTGTACTACTACATCATTCATTTATGTTTCCTTCTTTGGAAGGATACAAAGGAATTGTGCCGATAGTTTATTAAATAAATGCACCGGATAAAAGACAATAAGTGTTGAGTACTCACTCCGTTCTCTAATATAAGATGTTAGGGCATATGTTCGGACCGGGCAGTGTGGACGTGTTTTGCCATCCGACGTGGCACCCCGTTGGTCTGCGGACCTGTCTGGACGTTCGTTTTCTCGCAAATCCAAGGCAAACCAGGGTGCTTTACGGGCGTTCGGACATCTGCCACGCCGACACCCCGGACCCACCCAAAACCCTCTCCCTCGCCCACGCCCTCTACCAGGCGAAGCATTTGCCGTGCATTCATGTCATTCCAGAGTGCTAGCGTCGTATTCATGTCGGCCCAGAGCAGACATGACCTCTAACTAGTCCGACAATAAAGTGACGCGCCAGCCCAGAGCGCCGCCCGCGCCGCATCCCAGTGTCCGCGCCTGTTAAATGCCGAGAGACATTACTAGACGGGACGAGATGGATATCTACCGCATTCAAACGGGCTGACCACCCCCGTCGGTCTGCGGACCGGTCTAAACGTTCGTTTTCCCGCAAACCGGAGGCAAATCAGGGCGCTTTACGGGCATTCGCACCTCTGCCACGCATGCGTGCGACACCCCGGACCCACCCCAAAACCCTCTCCCTCGCCCGCACCCTCTACCGGGTGAAGCATTTGCCGCACATTCATGCCTTTCCAGAGTGCCATCGCCACATTCATGTCGGCCCAGAGCGGACTTGACCTCTAACTAGTGCTAACCCTGAAGCGGCGCGCCGGCCCAGAGCGCCGCCATCACCGCATCCCGGTGTCCGCGCCTGTTAAATACTAGACGGGATGATACGGATATCTACCGCATTCAAACAGGTTGGCGGCCTATCTGCCTGCCATCATTAAACAGGCTCGCCGACCGAGAAACCTACTCCGGCGCTCACAATGACACACTCCGCTGCTGAGCCTGGCCGTCATCCGCTATTTAAACGAGG
This sequence comes from Triticum aestivum, assembly GCF_018294505.1. Lineage (NCBI taxonomy): Eukaryota > Viridiplantae > Streptophyta > Magnoliopsida > Poales > Poaceae > Triticum > Triticum aestivum. The sequence goes on along the minus strand of NC_057798.1, from coordinate 183,624,377 downwards.
CCACGCCCGACACAAACTGCACCACACCAGGGCCCACTTCACATCCTCCTCCATACTCCACCTCCGCCATGACCGTGAGCTCTAGCGCGTTAACGTTGTGGGGGAGCCTCTTGACGGAGCCGAACAACGAGTTGGCCGCCCTTGCATTGGATGGTAGGGCCGCCGTGCTAGGCAGATTGAGGACGGCTTGCCGGCCAGCTCCCTTGAGGTCTCTGATGACAACCAAACGATGGAGAAGGGCTCCGACGTGAGTCGGTGCTTCAGCCCGAGCTGTTCCATGTCGGCTTCACAATGGAGCATGCACATGCTCACTTCAATGATGCCATGGCGCAGGACAACCAACGCCACAACCGTTCTCGGTGGTCCGGGAGGTGCATAAGGAGCAGTGGTACAACCTCTCCCTCCGTGATTTGTCTGATTTGTTGAAATCCGATTTAAAATGTATGCGGGTATGGTTGGATGGCCGATTTTCATATCACTATCCGCGGATGCGACCGTGCTCGTCCGCGGACATATACAGTGTCCATTTTGAGGGCCAGTGTTGGAGATGCCCTTATTACAACCAATATAGAGGGAGTATTTTAGTGTTCGCATGTTTAACCAGTGCAAGCAAATGTTCAGTTTTACTGCTGCATGTAGTAGTTCCAAGTTTGCTGATAGTCAAATGCATCCAGCTACCCAGTATACTGACCTAAATGAAATGCTAGGGACTAGCTTATATACTTCGTATGGATTTATATGGATACAAAAGCAATTGGGTTTTGACAAAAAAAAAACTTATGTGATAATGTGCAAGTGCTCAGCTTTTGTGCACCACCTCATGAGCTACTTGGATTATTTTGCTTACTATTTCTAACCTATTACCTTTATCATTCGGTTTCAGGGCACGACCTATTGTGGTTTCCAAATCTTGACGCAGAATACTCCCTCCATAACGTAAGATGTTTTTGCAAGCTAAGTTAGCTTGCAGAAACATCTTATAACAGTTAGAGCATCTTCAACAACAGTTTTATTTTTGAGCACACGGCGTTTCTAGGCACGAGAGGGCAAACAATCAGCCTCCAACATCTGCCCAATCCTAAGAGAAAATTAATTTTTTTGGCAGCCCAAAAAAGAGGCTCCTCGTGCAACAAATATAGGGCAGTTGGGCGGCTGCCCAAAAACACGAGGCTACTTCCAGACGCCTGCCCGTGGCCGGAAACCCTTGGATCCGCCCGCCCGCCAGCCGCCGCGCGCCATGGCCGGCTCCTCGGACCCCGTTACCAACCCCGATATGCTTGGCGCCGCTCGCCCTATTTTAGGGTAGCTGTTGGAGCAGTTTTGCCATATTTCGTGCCCAAATTTTTATTTATTTTTATTTTGTGCTCTGTTATAGGTCTGCTGTTGGAGACGGCGTTTGCTGGTGCCAAAAAAGCGTTTTTGTGACCTATTTTTTTTACTCCACATGTTTTTTGTGCCCAAAAATAGGGCTGCTGTCGAGCATTTCATACAATAGTGTGTCACTCCAAAAAGTGTCAGGTGATGTGCTCTTGTTTTCCACTTCACATTCTTTATTTTGACGTGATTACCACTTCACATTTGGAGCAAGGAGACGATGATGCTTGCTGTAGTGTTTTGGAACTTCAGATAAATTGACAGTGCTGCTCGCTTGTAGGAAGAATATCTGCTGAAAGTGCCTATATTTTATTTCACTGCATCTATGTATCTTGTTCTGTTAAACATCCTTCTCACACGGAGTTGTTGATTGCGTCCGAAATAACACCTTCCCATTCTCATATTGAGTATCTGGTGCCTTTTGATACTTCAACTAGAGGTTGGGGCGCCACCTGGTGGCGCCGCCTGAGGCAGGCCTATGCGCACTTATCTTGTTTCAACACATTGAGCTGCCATGTTTTGTCTTTAATCTCACTCATGTATATCAATACGGGCATATGTTATAACATTAGGATATAATAGTACCACATTGATCAAATATACAGATACTATAATATTTGAGTTCAGAACCATCATAAGCAGGGGTACATCTAACGAGGATATGTACAACTCTCGCATGGAGCATAAACCGGTACAATGCACCACAGTTAATCCAAAAGCATCCTCATGAGGCCATGACTTGGCTTTGTCAAAAGCCCGCTGCACGCAGTCACAAGAGAAGACCAGTAGCAATGCGATCCGGATACTCACGTCTGAAATTATTTTGTATCATTCCCACTGGACCTCTTACGCTTATATTCACATAAATCTGAATGAAGCTGCATCAAGAAATAAATTTCAGAAATGAGAAACAATATCTTATAAGAACAAAAAAAATACATGTTACATATAGTAATATTTCCCTACAGCCTAATGGTACAAACAAATCAAAGGCTTAGTGTAGCTAAAAGACAGAAAATGCAAACTGACTATGGTGTCATTGCTAAAGAAGCACAAATAGCATCAATGTCTAGTGGGAAAAAAAACAGAACAGAACGAACTATTTTCAGAAAATACATAGTACTATTACATAACACTTCTTGAAGCAAAAAACTCTTCTATGTAGTACTATTACATAACACATCTGAAACAACGTGCGCTAAAACGAAGTTGGAACCTTGTTCTTCCTTGAAGAAGTGGGAGAAGAAACTTCCTCTGGTTAGTAATTAAACCTGCTGGTGAAACAAAAAGATAAAAAATAAGAATGCTCAAAAAAGACTTTATACATAATGAGCAGGGGCATACTGAATTTATGAAGGCTGGGTAGAGCAGGGACTTAATGAAATAATGAGGCTGACTTGTAAATATTATTCCTTCCTTCTATAAAGCTAAGGTAAGCCTTTGGCGTACTCTTGAAAAAAAATAATGAGGCTGAAGAGAAATATTGATCACTGATGCATACAGAGGGATAACTGATAAGCATGGATTTGAGAAATGAAGGCGGAACAATGAGAAGGTAGTTACTGAAATAATGAAGAAACATGTGCACTGAAGGTGACCAGAGAAAGAAGAGACTAACAAACATTTAACATTATGAGCAATAAGCACAAAAGCAAGCAAAAAAAGTAACAATATGAAGAAATACTATTTCTCTATATAAAGTGTGGTGGGATCAGAAAAAAATATTTACAAGTCCAACTAATCCACCAAATCTGGTTGTTTAGCCCACCTGCAGACAGCCCAGGGCAAAGTCAAATTAGATGGACCTCCCCCTAAAGCTGGTAGAGAAAAGAAAGTCATGACTAAGAAAACCTTGAAACAATTAGATAATAACATTGAAACTTTTTCCCTCTAGTGTAGTGAATTTTACAACGAAAAACCTTCCTTTCCCTCCACTATACTGAATTTTACTACGAAAAATCTTCCTTTGCCTATGTGGATTAGATGATCTTGTGAATTATTGGTTGTGCCGATACAAAATGAGAGAACAAAGCTAAGAAAGAAGAATGAGCAAAACAAAGTATATATGCACAAGGAGCACTACAGACTGAAGTAGATAATGAAAGACTGAACAAAGTGTGACTGAATATGACTGAAGAAAGAGGAAAACTAGAGACTAAGGACAAAAGAAGTTAAAGAAAGACTGAACAAGAACTAAGGCTGAATATGATTGAATAAAGAAGAAAACTGATGACTAATAAAAGAAAAAGTACTAAACTCCTAATCTGAGAAATAAAAAATTTGAATAATAAGAACAGAGATACTGAATATCTGCCAAACCAAGAATAAGTGAATCAAATACTGAAATCTCATAAACTGAAAATAAAAGAATGAAGACTAAGAACATAGACTAATGCAAAATCAGAGAGAACCTACATGGAAAAAATCAAACAAACATTTAGTGGTACGGAGAAAACCTACATGAACAAGGGACCTACCTTCTCATCTCTATCTCAATCCATACGAATAGAATTTGAGAATGAAACCACAGATCTAAACTCCCCCAATCATCGAGCTCCCGCACACAGAACCAACAAGCAACAAAATACATCCTTGATGTAATCATAGAGGAAACTAGGGCGGAGATCAACCTCTTATGACGGTGCCGACAGTTCCCTCACTCCATGTCGCATCTCTCTCCACCGCTCTAACAAGGGGGCATGCATATCAAACTTCAAGGAACCAGAAGAAGTACCGGCGATGAGGTCCGACTTGAGGTGCCCAGCCCGTAGGCTGGCGCCCACTCCAGGAACGGGAAGAAGTATCGAAGCGTCGCTGCTACGTGCGGTCTGGCAGCTCGCTCACGCACCGGCACCGCCACGTGGAATGGGTCACCTGGGAAGAAGGTCTCCTTGAGGTACCACCAGAAATCCACCAACGGCCGTGCCTTACCATGAACATCAGAAAATTGTAAGTAATGAAGAAATGTCCATGACCAAAAAGCCAGGTCATAAATTGAACATTCGGAAAAATGAATGGGATGCAAATCATTTTGTGGTTTGGGTGCTGCTCATTGTACATGAGTGACTTGGTTGAAGTGAATAAAAAGAAAAATACCTTTTGGTTTTGGTTGAGCTTTCCTGCAAGTGCTAGCAATAGGGTTTTTTGCCACAACCTGGGGCTCCAAGAAGAAGAATCATCCATTTATGTATGCGCACGAAACAAATGCAGAAGAAAATCTCAGAGATCTTCGTGCTCACCTAAATAAGATTGCAGAAGAAAATGTATCATGAGACATTCTAAATTGCAAAAAATAGGAAACTAAAATACTTGAAAACTTGGAGGGTTCTACATCAGTACACCTCAAACAAACCCCTCCATCACTATCAACATTGTAGAATATATTGCAAGCCTGTTAAACGAACAAATAAGCAGGCTAACAATGTAAAATATTTGATGGCGATGAATGTCAGGATAAGCGAAGGTGAACCAAAAAAAGATAAGAAACTGATGTATTGAGTTAGAGGAAATTTGCAACAATGGATGATAGGAATTCGAACATATCAAGGGCATTTATTTACATTCAGATGTCAATTTTCAAAAAGAGTCAGCTCCCGAAATATAAACCAGACATTTAATTTCAGTATCTTTTGAATTCATGAAACGAACTTGTTTTGGGTATCAAGAAGAGTGGAATCAAATCTTCAAAACACAAGAAGTACGACAAATAATCAACAATGATTCACAGCAAAATTGCACAGTATCCTCACCTGCTACTGGTACCTCCCCTCTACATCACCACCCGGGGCAACTGCCGCCACCACTGCCGCCGTGGCCATCTTTAGGATCTCGTCGCCGATGGCTAAACCCCTGAGCAGGATCCTGGATAAAATATGCAGCGTCACAGCCGCCAACTCGTGCTTGACTGGGACAAGGTGTCCTCACAGGGGCTTCCACCCCAATCCTCACCCTGCACGCACAGAATGAAAATGATGAGACGAGCGCATCATGAATTAAGCAACTACAAATGTAACCTACACTGATATTAGTGTCCTAATCTTTGACCACATATCCCAACTGAATCTGTAAGGTACCCTACAAAATCAGGAACACACGCATATACATGCCAATTCCTCTGGTTTATCTGTAACATGCTATAACTTCTTATACTCTGCTTCATGTGTCAATTGGCAGAATGTTCGCTAAATCACTGATTTTAAAGATGCAAGTACATCTGAGCCATTTAGTAGTATCAGCTATAACTACAGATCATAACACTAAATGCAGAATCATCTAGATCTCAAGGTGCAGTACTTGTTTAAGATATCTTTTCTTATCAGTGCCTGCAATGTTTGGGTGAATAGCTCCCATGCGACGTCGTTGGTGTGAATTGTCTCTCATGCGACGTAGTTGGTTGTAATCACTCTCATGCGACATCTTCGTTGGAAAAAATAGCTCCCGTGCGACACTGCTGCCTAATCCAAAGACACATTTTTAAAACTCGAATCAGGTGAGCGGGACCCACAGCATGGGACCCACTAACTTATCCAACTCAGCATTGGTCAGGTGAGCGGGACCCACAGCGTGGGACCCACTAACTTATCCAGGTCAGCATTGGTACAAGAGGACACCGAGCCGTGCCCCGAGCCGTGCAGCACCCGAGCCCATCCTCCCCCCTCCCCCTCCCCGACCGTTGTTGTTCTTTTTCTCCGGCGACGACGCGCAGCAACGCCGTTCCGGGCCGCGACCTAGCAATGTCGAGCTCCGCTTCAGCCTCCCGCCGCTCATGGCCGCGCTATGGCGCAGTGCCCATGACAAGATGCCCTGCATGCCAACGTATCGCACCCCTGAAGCGGCTAGTCACAACGACCGACAAGAATGGCAACCTTGGGCGGGAATTCGTGAAATGCGAGAGCAAACCAGAGCAGGGAAAGGTGAGATTTTACTTCTCAATATGCCAATTTTGGTTTTTATCTCCCAATTTCATATTTGCCCATTTTTCCCCATCGGATTTGGGATTTAGGGTTCATCTTTCCGATTTCAGAAATTGAAGCAATGCACCCATTTTGAGTGGCTAGATGAGTACATAGAGCGGATTCAACTGGAGGGTGCATCAGGGGAGCTCGATTTACCGTTGGAGGCGGAGAAGTTGGGCAAGTTTGGATCGGGCGCATCTGGATCCGGGGCCCCTGGATCTGGCAATTCCATCGGGGGCGCCCGCCCTTCCATTGGTGCTACTGTGGGGGATGCAGGAGTGACGGCAGAGCTGAAGAAGCTGAACAAGCAGATGAAGAAACTCATCGAATTGCAGAAGCAGGGCAATTTGATGGGGCTGATGGCCGCATTTTTTATGTTTGTGTAATTGGTCTCGCATTTGTTTATGTGATGATAATTAGTCGTAAGTGAATAGATTGGGCATCATTTGTAATCGTAATGATATGTACATTTGAATAAAAGTGTTGCGCTGTACGAATTCGGCATGTCTTCTTCACTCTGTTTTGTTTTTTCAGTTCTTCAGTTAGTCATCAGTTTCAGTTTCAGTGGTAGAGGGAGAAAAAGAAAAAAAATCGTCCCACAGTTGCCCGAAAAGGCCAGGCCCATATAGAAGTTACGCAGGGCCCAGGCCGAATAGAACATACCCAGGCCCGTTGATAAAAGAAGTGTAGCTAGTGCAAAAAAAAGTGCACACGGTCATTGACATCAATATATCTTTTCGGCTTTAGGTTATTTTACAAATTTTAAGTTTCCTGCCTTCACCTTTTTTTAGATAACTCATCTGATAATTATTTGAGCTATTTTTATGCATAAGCTATCGTGTCCGATTGTAGGGTCCCGTGTTGTTTCGGCTAAAACAAAAGGTTGGTTCTAGTTAGCAGTCTAACTTGTAGTCTTTGTGAACCAAAAAAGTTGCATTTGTTTGGTTCTAGTTTATTTCAACGAAGCGCCATTTTTATTGCATATAGTGCATAAAACATAAAAGGAAGATAATTAACTAGACACGTGCTAACAACAACTTCTATGATTGGATCATGTTTTAGTGCATTTTTTAGTACACATGGCCACATAAATAAAATGCAATGGAGAAACTTTAGGACCGAAAAAACATATAGATAGATAGAGGGGCATCGGGTACCCTAGTAGCATAGATAGATAGAACATATAGAGGGGCATCCCCCCACTACATATAGTTCATAAAACATGAAAGTAAAATAATTAAAACTAGATATATAGAAGACACGGGCACACACACCCGAACCAACACAAACACAAACTAGATAGATAGAAGACTCGCACTTGAACAACTCCTTGGCCCCTCCTCCTTGCCACTCCTTGGCCCCTCCTCCTTGGGCCCCTCACTCGTCGTTCTCCGGCATCTGGTAGGGGAGGCTGTGCATGCCGTTGGGGTGAGGGAAGATGTGGTGGAAGTTGGTGAAGATGTTGTAGGTCGTGAACGCGATAAACTCGCATCCACACCAGAACACCTGGCCGAGGAGGTGGTGAGCGTCGTAGGGGTTGGTGAAGGTGACGTGGAGGCCGATGACGAGGCCGTTGGCGTTGCCATCGTACTGCTCGTGGAGGTGGAACATGGGCGGAGTGCCCGGAGGGAGGTGGCGGTAGCCGGCTTGGAGGAAGAAGCGAGCCAACTCTCTAGGGCCCCTCCACCTAGAGATGGCCCACACCCTCAGGCTATTCTCGACGACGACTCCGGCCGGGTACTGCCTCTCCGGCACGGTGCGAGGGCGACGGTAGGTAGGGCCGTTGAACTGCATGGTGGCTCGAGTGGTGGATTTGGCTCGAAAAGAAGAAGGGGAGGAGGCTTGAGAGATGAGTGTGAGAGGATGAGGAAATGGTGCCCTTTTATAGCCGCGTTGCAGCTGTGGTCAATGTGTACACGGTGCCTTCTGGATCGTTTTCTCTTCTCCGTTCGCACTGGCATAAGTAATTGCGGGCATTAATTCAAAAAACGGCGGCCAGAGCATCCAGGCGAGTTGCATCGTTTCGTGCACTTGCATCGGCGGTGACGCCGCGTGGGAAACAGGCCCGTTCATCCGCGCGTGACACTGAAAAAGGAGCTGCGCCACATCTGCACCACCGACGCGTCCGTCTCGTTCAAACATGCATTTGTTAAAATAGCTTAGATGCGACGTACCTATACGCTGCGCCCCTGCCGTGCTTTACTGCGTCGATGCGTGCATGCAATGGCGGGCTAGGTGTTCACGAGCAAAGAATAGCTAGGCTGCGACGTTGCATGGCATGCATGGGACAGGGATGGCCCACATGTCATTGACCCTCTCGCATGCAGCCCATCCCCCTCTCGACGGCCGTGCGCACGCACGCCAGGCTCTGCCGGGCCCGATCCGCTCGGCCCAACGGTCACTTAGATGATCCCCCGCTCAACGTTATCTGTTCGTCAGAGAGAAAAAACGGTGGCCAATCAGATTGGAGCCCACGGATCGCCCCCACGGAATCCTTCTAGAAGGCCTATCCGACGGCCGCAGTTTGGCGTTAGGGTTAGATCGACGGTGGACGTTTGGCGCTAGGGTTACATGGGGTTTGGAGGCAGTCAACGGGGTTTTGAAAGGTTTGACCGAACATTCAAATGTGTATAACTAATTCAAAAAAAATCTAAAAAATGAAAAACCTGCGCATATAGCCTTTTTATGTTACATAGTTATGATATAAAATGATAAACTTGATCTAATGATCTTTGCTTGAAAAAACCTTCACAAATTGGACTATCTCGACTGAGGTTGCATGGAGTTCACAGGAGTGAGAAGAGGGTTTGAGGTTTTGAAAATGCAAAAAAATCAAAAACATCACCTTAGCTTCATTTTAGAGTGACTAAGGAGGATCTGAAGTTATTTTTGCATTTAAAATTTTTAAACTTGTTTTATTGCTAACTTTGTATTAAAGGGTGTTTTTTCAAAAATAAATTAAATAATATGAATACTTATTCAAAAAAAGGTGAGACTTCGTATTGATCCTATATAGGTATAATATAAGCTAAGAAAATCTTTTTTGGGTGATTTTGAGAAGGTCGAAAAAAACTTGCTTAGAAATGGGGCCGTTTTCCCTTACTTTGGAGCCTGTTTGGACAACATTGTCCGTGACTATGAGTTGGAATTCACAAAAAGGGTTGGATTTATGAACTAAAGTGCATAGTAGTACATAAAACGATGCAACATCACAGAACAAACAAATGAACTCAAAAAATATTGGAGATAGGTTCAAATTTGAATATCGGTTCAAATTTGAATTTTATTTCAAGTCAAATCAACATCATAGCACATAAGTTATCACATGAAAGAACATAAGTTTTCACATCAAATGACAACAAACTTAAGTTTTCACATCAAATTTGAATGATTTCGACTCTATTTCTTTTGCTTCTTTCTACCACTCGATTTCTTCTGCTTTTTTCCACCGTTTGGTTCCACGGCGCATAGTTTGTTGATGCTGATGCTCTTGCTTTTTGGCCCCTTGCAAACTCCACTAGGCCCCCTCAACTTTTGCACCTGACCATGTCTCACTTCTTCAGTTTGCACTTCTGCAGATTGAGTAGATGGCACACATTGTTCAACTACTTCAGTTTGCAACTCAACACTTGGCAGCACAACCTCCAAACATGGCAACACAGTTGTCAAAGCAGATTCGAATGGCAGCACAACAGTTGCTTCATCTGCAACAGTTTCAGATTGCCCTAGCGTCTGCAAAACAGATTCAGTATGCATCACATCGTCCAAAACACAAACACTTAGCTCATGTTCAGCAGTAACAGTTTCAGTTAGCTCCATATCTTTGTCACCAAACATTATCTGCTTAGTGCTCTTCCTTCTATAGCCACTGAGTCTTGCTTTTTTCACTGGCCAGCATTGTTCAACAACAAGCGGTGGGGCTTTTTCTGCACGCTTCCTCCTAAAAAATAAAGCATTTGACTTGGTTAGATACTAGAACAAGTAGCAAAATCAAAAACTTGCAAAAACAGTAACATAAACATACTTTGGCCTCTGAGGAGTGTAGATGCACTTGGATGAACCAATTCTGTGCCCAAGTACCTCACACAACTTGCACCTATTTTTGTTACCTTTTTGAGCCCTTTTGGGCTTATCATTCTTTTCCTTTTCCTTTTTCCCCTTCTTACTACAACCACCTTTCTCAAACCAAGCTTTGAATCTGCTCTGTTTAGGCCTCCCAGCCTTTCTTCTAGTGACAGGGGGACACAAGGTAAATTCTATTTCCACCTCAGGCCACTGAGATTGGTCAGTCAGTGCAGGAATTGGACTTGCATATGCAGCTTTGAATTTTTGTACTGAATAATACTCATGCAAATATGGGTGCATATTTAACCTGGGTTTAGATGCCAAAAAAAGTATGGAATGCTCACATGGTTTTCCAGTGTGTTGCCACTCTTGGCAAGTGCACTCATGCAACTCAGTATTTACCACATGCCTCTTGCCACTCTTTGTATCTCTAACTTCAGCACCCCACAAGGAAGATTTCTCAACAGATAGATGTGAAAGATTTCTACTCCTGTTGACCACCTGTTGTACCACTGCTGGAAGCTTGTCCCCTTCCAAAATATTAGCAATTTTTCCTCTCAACTCCCACAAACGCATGATCATGATCCTTATTTGGTCCACCATGTCATGCACAGGCAAGTCTTTCAAATGCTTCACTTTGTTGTTAAAACTTTCTGCCAAGTTGTTATTGATATGATCACATTTTATGGCAGTATTAAAACCTGATCTATACCACAACAGAGAATGGTGGGTGTTCAACCATGAAGCAAATTCATTATTACTACATGATGCCAATATCTTACCAAGGTGATAGGAATGTGTCTGTCTGGTGTAGGATCTTGCTGCTGGCCACATGCGCCCAAATTCATCTCCTCTGAATTTTTTTATCAGATTCATCCACATATGTCCAAAGCACTCCCTCTGCTCAGCATGGGGGAAAACACTTTTTACTGCATTTTCCAACCCTTTACATGCATCTGTGTGGATGGCCAAAGGAGAAACTGGCCCTATGCATCTTTTCAGTTGCATCATGAACCATATCCATGATGCCTCTGTCTCTGATTGAAACATTCCTATTGCAATTGGGAACATCCAGTTGTGTCCATCTAGAGCATTGCATGCAGCCAACTGACCATTCCACTTTCCAGTCAAAAAAGATGAGTCTATGCTCAAATATGGACGACAACCTGCTTTGAATCCATCTATGCAAGGCTTCAAACACATAAAAAACTTGCTGAATAAAACCTTGCCATCCTCTGTTACCTCTGTATCTATCTCCACCACACTCCCAGGTGACCTCTTCTCCACCTCTGCTTTAAAACTATACAACATCCTAAATGTATTTGCCCAGTCACCATACAATGATTTCATGGCCCTTTGTTTTGCTTTCCACACTGTGGTATATTGCAGCTGGATGGGGTACAACTTCTCCAAGTCAACTTTAAGCCTCTTTGCAGTAGTGTTTGGAGTCTTGGCTAAAATAGGAGTAATCTTCTCTGTAACCCAAAGCTGTGATGTCATCTTTGAAACTCTCTGTGAAGTGGTCATACATGTATGCTGGTGTGGTATTTGATTTACCCTTACTGTACTTCCATCAGGTTGTAGTCTGGCAGACAAGTACCATTTGCAAGGATTGCCACCACCATCATAACCTTTGCACCGAGCATAAAATTTCTTTCGATCAGTCCACATAGTCTTGGCATCAAACTCTTTTTTCACTGCATAGGTCCTGAAAGACATCCTAAACTCCTTCATGCTTGGCCACAACTTTCCCACCTCAATAACTGGGTTCTCTTTGTCATACAAACAAACCAGCTCATTATCATCTGCATCATCCACATCATCTGCAGCCTCTCTCATCAGGTGTTCTTCATCCTCATTTGCATTTCTAGGGCCTGTGTTACCTTCAGCTGGCAAAGAACTGTCATCCTTCTCCTTATCTTTGTCATCAACTTGAATGCCAAACATTTCGGCCATATCAATGTCAGATATTGGTGTAATGACCAAATCTGTTTTTTCATTCAACTCTACTACATTCCAGTCAACAACAATCTTCCTAGCACCATGGGTTCCCTCCTCTCCATCTGCATCAATCCCAGTATCTTCAGCTACTATAGTCGGTTCAGTCAACAATGCCAACATCTTCTTTTGTGAAACCCACTCATCATCTTCCATCTGTGCAGCCATCTTTGATGGCACATAACCAACTCTGGAATGAGTTTGCAGATCAATTAGCTCTGCATAAAATGTTACTTGTTTGCTTGCCCATCCTCCTTGCTGATCAATTTCAGCAACCATGGATTCTCCATCTTCAATTCTCACATATTCACCATTATAGTTATCGAAACGTTGCAGAGATACCTCTTGTTCTGGACCCCAAACAATACTCTCCCCAATTCTCTCCACCAAATTGCCCACGGCCTTCTCCTTCATGATCTCCAATTCCTGGGGATCAACATCTGCAAAATCGACATCCAACCTCACGGTGGTATCTCTATCAATGTCTTGGACACTGCCATCACTGAGCTTGGCTTTACAGGGAAAAAATTCCACTATAATTGCGAATGTGGTGGCAGAACCTGAACCTCCCCTGTTTTGTCAATGGCAGGCAGCGGCGGCAGTCACTACCAAATCGAGTTCGATTCTAAATCGCCAAGAAAAGAGGGTGGCATTACCGATTTGAAGCACTGTCTCCTCGGGGCAGCCCGTCTCCTCGCTCCATCTCATCTAGCCCTCGCTCCATCTCCTATCCAATCAAGCAACAGGGGCAGCATGAGGCCACAGATTTATTCAAAATTCAGTGGAATGGGAGTAGTGTTTGGAAAATACTCACTCGCAATAGCCGCTGCAGGGATAGGCGCTCCACCACCGGGCCGCGGAGAAGAAACAACCCCCGGATCCAATGGAGCCCGATTCTAAATCGCCAAGAAACAGAGGGCAGCATGAGGCCACAGATCCCCCAAAATTCTGGGGAGTGGGACTAGGGTTTCGGGCTCACCTCGCAATAGCTCTGCCGCTGCCGAGAAATGCGCTCCACCACCGCGGAGAAGAAACCACTGCCGGAGAAGATGCTTACGGTGGCGCCGCTCGCCCAGTCCAGCACGGGCGAGTCGAGCACGGTCACACAGTCACCGGTCGAGTCGTGGACGGTTGACTCTTGACTACGTGGCCATAGGTGGACCCCACCAGTCAGAGCACATAACCCCCAGTGTCCTAACCAAATCTCAGCCTAACGGACAGCCAACTAGCCGCGTAAATGGTGTGTCGCATGGGAGCTATTTTTTCCAACGAAGATGTCGCATGCAAGCTATTACAGCCAATGACGTCACATGAGAGACAGTTCACACCAACGACGTCGCATGGGAGCTATTCACCCGCAATGTTTATGCCTACACTAATAAGTCCAGTTTTTAGTCACAATGAGCAAGTAACACTGCAAATCGACATACCTTTTGATCCAGCCTGGAGCATTAGGATCCATTGCGCCTACCGACTGCTTGGAGGCCGGCAGCAAGACCTCCATCCCAGCATCGACCACGCCCTCCGCCGCACAGATCTGGCCATCCGCACTTAACGCCGGCACTTCAGGTTGCTGCTCACCAGCCGTCGTCGCTGCTACTCCTGCATCAGGATGTCACTGTCGTTCACATCCTCTAGGAGCGTGAATCTGGCAATCGGTACGAGCAAACACGGGATTGAGAACTGTTGAGGGGTCTTACAGTGCGGCACGTCAATCATTCCAAACAAATAGTTTTTAAGAAGACAAAAGGCCTCATGCGTGGCTAATAACCCTGCCATAGCATTCCAACTGGATATGTGTGACTGTAAAATATTGCATTATACAACCACATGAGTAATTGCAATTGCCTTGACCAGGAGAAAGAGAATCTATAAGCTTGTCGGTTCATGGCAGCCATGAGCTTCACATCATCCTAAAACTCTACAATATCACATCATGCTTGGTGAAAATAATATGCTAAAATATTCAGTTTGGAAATCACAACACTTCAAATGGACAGAAGAATTATTGTTAGATAGTAAGGGCCTGTTCGGCAAACCACCGCTCCTTGAAATACCAAGATCTGTGGAGCTGCTGTTTGCTCGCTCCAACATTTTAAGCTACTGCTTCGTCCGCTCCGGGAGCGGAGTCGTGGAGCCGGAGGGACTCCGAACAGGCCTTAAGCCTAAATTTATTCTGTTTTTGGCAGAGAACAGAGAATAGGGAAATGTACAGTGCTTGGTAGATGCAGTTTGATAGGAAACAAGTACGTACTGCTCTTAATACTTACTTGAACAACAGTACAGCCAACGTCATAGGAAATCAGTTATGCAAAAAAGAAAATGGCCAAATCTATATAGCATGTTCGTAGTTTCATTCTTGTTAATTGCAGACGCATGGCAGGTTGTACAAAACATTCTCTTAGAATTAGATTTACTTTCAAGTGTCTTGTTGTAGTCAATTATCACAAATACATACTATGTAAAAACCTAGCTAGATCCAAATCTCCAGGACAGCAAGGGACCAACATAACAAGACTAACCCAAAATTTATTTAGAACCTAGCTAGACCTAAGAATCTACTCCACGAGAAGAAACCAACAACCTATTTACAAAAACCTAGCCAGTACTTGACTCCTCTCCTCAAATGGGAAGGGAGAGAGGCCACCAAATGGTACAGGAATATAACAGGAGAAGAAGCTCACCAGACTGTGGCGGGCGTGGTCGCTGGAAGCAGAGGCGGAGCGAGCGCACTTGATGCGAAGACCAACTTCGGGAATGAGGGGGCGTAGAGTGGTCTGGAGCTGGTCTTCGCATCAAGTGCGCTCGTGGAATGGTCTGGAGCTCGGGAATGAGCGCACTTGACAGACTTGCGCCCGTGGCCTCCATGTCCTCCTCTTCTTCCTCCCCCATGACCTCTTCTCCGCCCTCCCCTACGACCTCTCTCTAGGGTTATCTGTGCGGGCGCAAGCGGGGGCGTAGAGCAGCGGCTAGGGCGGGAAATCGGTAGAGTGGGGCGAGGTGGAGTCCCGTCTATTGATGGCGGCGCCGGAGACGCCCATGCCCAGGAGGAATCGGCGGTGGCGGCAGCGGCAGCAGTGTTTTGTGGAGAGAGAGGGGAAAGCAAGAGGAGAAAGGGGATCGAGCGAGCTGTGCGGGAGCGTGGACCTTTTTTTTGTCTTCTTGTGATGACGTGGCTAGCGCGAGAGTGCGCCCTTTGCACCACCGTTAATGGGTTGTATATTGAGAAGAACCTCATCAGTCAACAGTCAATAGGTACTCCCTCCGTTCGGAATTACTTATCGCAGAAATGGATGTATCTAGATGTATTTTAGTTTTAGATACATCTATTTTCGAGACAAGTATTCCGAACGGAGGGAGTAGCTGACAAGACAAGATACTCGTCATACTACATGCTGGCGCTTATATGAAAATCCATCATGCTGGTGTGAGAAATCGAGAACAGGGGTCTGGAGCAGAGATTGCAAAGACATGCTTCTGTAGGTGGCAAGATGCAAATGTTCAATGGGGTATATGTCATAAATATACTTCCTCCGTCCGAAAATACTTGTCATCAAAATGGATAAAGAGTGATGTATTTAGAACTAAAATACATCTAGATGTATCTTTTTTATCCATTTTGATGATAAGCATTTTCGGACGGAGTGATATTAATGAATTCATCGTGTGCTTTGCATGCAGTGGTCCTGCAGCAGTGTATCACCCCATGGACGGTAGCACATGATATTTCCCCCACGGAACAGATGTGATGGCTGCTATTTTCTGTCGTACTGGAATCATATTGAATGAAACTATCTTATGTGTAGCAGGGCTCACCCATCCTTCGGTCCAAAAACGTCGTACCAAAAACTAAGATCTTCCGTCCCTAGTCGTATCGCCACCTTCTAAATAGTTTTTGGTAGGACGTTTAGCGGCCGCCGTCGACGATGTCTAGTCCCAAATACTTAGGTCCATGACGATGACTACATCCAGCTCGGTCAGGTGGCCTGCGAGAAGAAAGAGGCCAAGAGATAAACAACTCTGCTCCGCTTCTTATTTCCTCGCTAGTGACCCAGGCATCAAAAGGGTGTTAAACCATGTACTTGTGCATTGTAACGTTAGTCATGTAAACCGAGTCCATTCCTAGATTGTAGGATCGAGCAACGCTCGTGGCCTGCGTGCCACATTTTCAGGAGCGCTGCCTCTCTCTCCCTGAGGGGATATATGTATGTGTACTTTGTAACTCAATCATTCAGTGAATACAGAATCGATCTGTCCAACTTGGTATCCGTTTACCAGGCGAACCATGGCCTCCTCTCCCTCCACCGCCGCCGCTACGAGCTCCGCCACCTCCCCCGGCGACCTCTCCTCCTCCTCGACGGCGCCTGCCGCGGCCACCTCCACTGCCTCCTCTCCGCCGTTCGTTTTCGGCACTTCTCCCTCTCTCGTCAACGGCTCCTCCCCCGCCACAGGTACTCAGTTTGCTCCCCTGTACACCACCGCCGTCCCTCCTGCTCCTCCGGCGCCCGCTCCCCGCAACCCCATCTTCCTGGATCACATCACAAACCACATAAAGTTTCTTCTCAACCCCGCCGATCACAATTATCACAAATGGAAAACATTCTTCCTCATGGTCCTCATCCGCTACGGCGTCTCCTACCTCGTTGAACACCCGCCCCCACCCAATGCTTCTGCCACCTACCGCGAGCTCGATTCTCATGTTGTTCTGTGGATCTATGCCACCCTCTCGGACACCATGTGTGATCACGTCGGTGGCGCCATGACTACTTCGCCCTCTGGAACAAGATCCGCGACTACTTCCTCGCAAATCGCGCAGCTCGCTTCATGATTCTCAACCGCAAGTACCGCAACCTCAAGCAAGGTGATCTGTCCGTCTCCAAGTACGCTTGCCGGATGAAACTCCTCACCGACGCTCTCGCCGACATCGACCGCGCCGTTACCGAGGTCGACCTCACCACCCAGTTCCTCCATGGCCTCGACAAGTGGCTCGACACGATCCGGGTGGTCCTCGGCGATCAGGACTTGCCTTTCGACACCGTCCTCTCCCGGGTCGTCCTTGCCGAAGAATCCCAGGAGCACCACGCGGCTGAAGAAAGCGCCTCCGCGTTCGCCCTGCAGAGTGGCGGCGCCCCGGGTGCCAGCTCCAGCACGGGTGGCCGTGCCACGCCAAATCGTACGGATCGCGCCCCTGCTGGCGCCCCTGCTGGCGCCCCGGTCGCTCCTCCCCCGCCGCCTCCGCACCCTGGCGGTGGCCGTGGTGACCGCGATGGTGGTGACCGCGTGATGTCTACTACACAACCTTCTTCTTGTAGACGTTGTTGGGCCTACAAGTGCACAGGTTTGTAGGACAGTAGCAAATTTCCCTCAAGTGGATGACCTAAGGTTTATCAATCCGTAGGAGGCGTAGGATGAAGATGGTCTCTCTCAAACAACCCTGCAACCAAATAACAAAGAGTCTCTTGTGTCCCCAACACACACAATACAATGGTAAATTGTATAGGTGCACTAGTTCGGTGAAGAGATGGTGATACAAGTGCAAAATAGATAGTAGATAAAGGTATTTGTAATTTGAAATTATAAAAACAGCAATGTAACAAGTGGTAAAAGTGAGCGTAAACGGTATTGCAATGATAGGAAACAAGGTCTAGGGTTCATACTTTCACTAGTGCAAGTTCTCTCAACAATAATAACATAGATAGATCATATAACAAGCCCTCAACATGCAACAAAGAGTCACTCCAAAGCCACTAATAGCGGAGAACAAACGTAGAGATTATGGTAGGATACGAAACCACCTCAAAGTTATTCTTTCGGATCAATCTATAAAAGAGTTCGTACTAGAATAACACCTTAAGACACAAATCAACCAAAACCCTAATGTCACCTAGATACTCCATTGTCACCTCAAGTATCCGTGGGCATGATTATATGATATGCATCACACAATCTCAGATTCATCCAACCAACACAAAGTACTTCAAAGAGTGCCCCAAAGTTTCTATCGGAGAGTCAAGAACGTGTGCTAACCCCTATGCATAGGTTCCCAATGTCACGAAACCCGCAAGTTGATCACCAAAACATACATCAAGTGGCACATGATATCCCATTGTCATCACAGATAATCACGGCAAGACATACATCAAGTGTTCTCATAAAAGACTCAATCCGATAAGATAACTTCAAAGGGGAAACTCAATTCATCACAAGAGAGTAGAGGGGGAGAAACATCATAAGATCCAACTATAATAGCAAAGCTCGGGATACATCAAGATCGTGCCATAGAGGGAACACGAGACAGAACACGAGAGAGAGAGAGATCAAACACATAGCTAGTGGTACATACCCTCAGCCCCGAGGGTGAACTACTCCCTCCTCGTCATGGATAGCGCCGGAATGATGAAGATGGCCACCGGTGATGGGATCCCCCTCCGACAGGGTGATGGAATGGGCTCCCGAGAGGTTTTTGGTGGCTACAGAGGCTTGCGGCGGCGGAACTCCCGATCTATCTTCTGTTCTGGAAGTTTTAGGGTACGTAGGTATATATGGGTGAAAGAAGTACGTCGGTGGACCGAAGGGGGGGCCATGAGGCAGGGGGGCGCGCCCCCCACCCTTGTGAGCACCTCCCTTCTTTCCGGAGGTGCACTCCAAGTCCATCGGGTGGCTTTCCTTCTAAGAATAACTTCTCCAATTGATTTCGTTCCGTTTTGACTTCGTCTGATATTCCTTTTCCTCGAAACACTGAAATAGGCATAAAACAACAAATCTGGGCTGGGCCTTCGGTTAATAGGTTAGTCCCAAAAATAATATAAAAATGGATAATAAAGCCCAATATTGCCCAAAACAGTAGATAATATAGCATGGAGCAATCAAAAATTATAGATACGTTGGAGACGTATCAAGCATCCCCAAGCTTAATTCCTGCTCGTCCTCGAGTAGGTAAATGATAAAAAAGAATTTTTGATGCGGAGTGCTACTTGGCATAATTTCAATGTTATTCTTCTTACTTGTGATATGAATATTCAGATCCAAAAGATTCAAGACAAAAGTTCATATTGACATAAAAACAATAATACTTCAAGCATACTAACAAAGCAATTATGTCTTCTCAAAATAACATGGCCAAAGAAAGTTATCCCTACAAAATCATATAGTCTGGCTATGCTCCATCTTCCCCACGCAAAATATTTAAATCATGCACAACCCCGATGACAAGCCAAGCAATTGTTTCATACTTATGACATTCTCAAAACTTTTTCAATCTTCACGCAATACATGAGCGTGAGCCATGGATATAGCACTATATGTGGAATAGAATGGTGGTTGTGGAGAAGACAAAAAGGGAGAAGATAGTCTCACATCAACTAGGCGTATCAACGGGCTATGGAGATGCCCATCAATAGATATCAATGTGAGTGAGTAGGGATTGCCATGCAACGAATGGACTAGAGCTATAAGTATATGAAAGCTCAACAGAAGAAACTAAGTGGGTGTGCATCCAACTCGCTTGCTCACGAAGACCTAGGGCATTTTGAGGAAGCCCATCATTGGAATATACAAGCCAAGTTCTATAATGAAAATTCCCACTAGTATATGAAAGTGACAACATAGGAGACTCTCTATCATGAAGATCATGGTGCTACTTTGAAGCACAAGTGTGGTAAAAGGATAGTAGCATTGTCGCTTCTCTCTTTTTCTCTCTTTTTCTTTTATTTTTTTTGGGCCTTTTCTCTTTTTTTTATGGCCTCCCTTTTTTGGGGGCTTCTTTGGCCTCTTTTATTTTTTTCATCGGGAGTCTCATCCCAACTTGTGGGGGAATCATGGTCTCCATCATCCTTTCCTCACTTGGGACAATGCTAAAAATGATGATCATCACACTTTTATTTTTCTTACAACTCAACAATTACAACTCGATTCTTAGAACAAGGTATGACTCTATATGAATGCCTCCGGTGGTGTACCGGGATATGCAATGAATCAAGAGTGACATGTATGAAAGAATTATGAATGGTGGCTTTGCCACAAATACGATGTCAACTACATGATCATGCTAGCAATATGACAATGATAGAGCGTGTCATAATAAACGGAACGGTGGAAAGTTGCATGGCAATATATCTTGGAATGACTATGGAAATGCCATGATAGGTAGGTATGGTGGCTTTTTTGAGGAAGATATATGGTGGGTGTATGATACCGGCGAAAAGTGCGTGGTATTAGAGAGGCTAGCAATGGTGGAAGGATGGGAAAAAGTGCGTATAATCCATGGACTCAACATTAGTCATAAAGAACTCATATACTTATTGCAAAAATCTAGAAGTTATCAAAGCAAAGTATTACGCGCATGCTCCTAGGGGGATAGATTGGTAGGAAAAAACCATCGCTCGTCCCCGACTGCCACTCATAAGGAAGACAATCAATATATAAATCATGCTCCGAGTTCATCACATAACGGTTCACCATATGTGCATGCTACGGGAATCACAAACTTCAACACAAGTATTCTTTAAATTCACAACTACTCAACTAGCATGACTCTAATATCACCATCTCCATATCTCAAAATGATTATCAAGCATCAAACTTCTCATAGTATTCAACACACTCATAAGAATTCTTACAAATCTTGTATGCTTAGCATATTAGGATTATTTAAGCAAATTACCATGCTATTTAAGACTCTCAAAATAATATAAGTGAAGCATGAGAGTTCATCTATTTCTTAAAAATAAAACTACCACCATGCTCTAAAAGATATAAGTGAAGTACTAGAGCAATAACAAAAACTACTCCGAAAGATATAAGTGAAGATCAATGAGTAGTCGAATAATTATGCAACTATGTGAAGACTCTCCCATTTAATAATTTCATATCTTGATACTTTATTCAAACAGCAATCAAAGCTAAAGAAAACTACATTGCAAGGATAGCACAACTCATGTGAAGGAGCAAAAACTTAGGCTCAACCGATACTAACCGATAGTTGTTGAAGAAGAAAGTTGGGATGCCTATCGGGGCATCCCCAAGCTTAGATGCTTGAGACTTCTTGAAATATTATCTTGGGGTGCCTTGGGAATCCCCAAGCTTGAACTTTTGTGTCTCCTTAATTCCTCTCATATCATGGTTTCTCTTTTTATCAAAAGCTTCATTCACAACAAACTCAACAAGAACTCGTGAGATAGGTTAGTATAAACTAATGCAAAACCTTATCATTTTCTACTATAACAAATCACTAACATTATTATTCAACATTGAATACTAAATGCCTCTGCATATTTAATACTCCTATCCTCAAATAGAATCATTAAACAAGCAAACATATGCAAACAATGCAACCATAAGAGCAATCTGCGAAAACAGTACAGTCTGTAAAGAATGCAAGAGTCATCATACTTCCCTAACTCCAAAAATTATGAAATAAAATTCCCACTGTAATAAATTTATCAGAGCTCATCATGCCAAAGGTTTCATCATTATACCATTCTCTGACTTTTCTAGGGAATGTTTTTGCAATAGAAGTAAACTTTCTGTTTTCAAACAGCAACATGTATACTAGCAAAATAAGCATGGCAAAGGCTATCCTTGACTTATTCATTGAAACTAAAGATGCAAAACATTATTCTAAATAACATCAAGCAAATACTAACAAAATAAAATGACGCTCCAAGCAAAACACATATCATGTGGTGAATAAAAATATAGCTTCAAGTAAAGTTACCGATGGTATGAAGACGAAAGAGGGGATGCCTTCTGGGGCATCCCCAAGCTTGGGCTTTTGGTTGTCCTTGAATATTACCTTGGGATGCCTTGGGCATCCCCAGGCTTAGGCTCTTGCCACTCCTTGTTCCATCGTCCATCGAATCTTTACCCAAAACTTGAAAACTTCACAACACAAAACTCAGCAGGAAATCTTATAAGCTCCGTTAGTGAAAGAAAACAAAACCACCACATAAGGTACTATAATTAACTCATTCTTTATTCATATTGGTGTAATATCTACTGTACTCCAACTTATCTATGGTTCATACCCTCCGATACTACTCATAGATTTATCAAAATAAGCAAACAACACGTAGAAAACAGAATCTGTCAAAAACAGAACAGTCTGCAGTAATCTGTATCAAATGTATACTTATGGAACTCCAAAAATCCTACCAAATTAGGAAGTCCTAAGAAATTCGTTTACCAATCCAGAGCAAAAATAATCAGATCAGAATCACGTTTATGTGAATTAAGAAAACTAATTTACTAGGTGCAAAAGTTTCTGATTTTCAGCAGGATCAACACAACTATCACCGTAAGCCATCCTAAAGGTCTTACTTGGCACTTTATTGAAACAAAAGCTATAAAACATGATTACTACAGTAGCATAATCATGTGAACACACAAAAACAGTAAGGATAAGTATTGGGTTGTCTCCCAACAAGCGCTTTTCTTTAATGCCTTTCTAGCTAGGCATGATGATGACAATGATGCTCACATAAAAGATAAGAATTGAAACATAACAGGAGCATCATGAAGCATATGACTAGCACTTTTAAGCCTAACCCACTTCCTATGCATAGGGATTTTGTGAGAAAATAACTTATGGCAACAATAATCAACAAGCATAGGAAGGTAACACAAGCATAGCTTCAAGAATTTAAGCACATAGAGAGGAAACTTGATATTATTGCAATTCATACAAGCATATGTTCCTCCCTTATAATAATTTTCAGTAGCATCATGAATAAATTCAACAATATAACCAGAACCTAAAGCATTCTTTTCATGATCTACTAGCATAGAAAATTCTTCTCATGAATAGTAGTGGGAGCAAACTCAACAAAACAATTATCATGTGAGGCATAATCTAATTGGAAACTAAAATCATGATGACAAGTTTCATTGTTATCATTATTCTTAATATCATACAAGTCATCACAATAATCATCATAGATAGCAACTTTGTTCTCATAATCAATTGGGACCTCTTCCGAAATAGTGGAATCAGCACTAAATAAAGTTGACACTCTTCCGAACCCACTTTCATCAATATAATCATCATAGGTAGGAGGCATGCTATCATCATAACAACTTTGCATATCAAAACTTGGGGTGCTAAAAATATCATCTTCATTAAACATAGCATCCCCAAGCTTGGGACAAACATTAATTCCAGCAAATATATTCTCAAATATTTTATCCTCATCAAACATAGCTTCCCCAAGCTTGGGCCCTTTCATATCATAAGCATAATCACTCTCATCATTAAAAATATGGATAACACCAATAGTATAGCAATTATCATCATCACAAGTAGTAGTAGGAGCAACATCATTTGGGAGGGATACCTTTTTACCTTTGTTGCTCCTTCTTTTCTTTTTCTTCTTCACATTATGTGTAGGTTCAACCTTCCTCTTTGAGCTCCTTATTGATGAGATTGGTTGAATAGAAAGCTCCTCCTCGTTACCTGATTCATCATAAGAAATAATAGGAGGAGATTGGGAAGCCTCTTCCCTTTCATTAGTATTCTCATCATCTTCCATTTGCTTTCTTTTCTTTAGGTAATTGGCAATATAAGGATTTTCAATGCAATTCACCGCACAATACATATAAATCTTCTCTAGATCAAAATCAAGAAATCTATCAATATTAAATTTTGGAATACCCTCAGTTATGTTGGGGAACGTTGCAGAAAATATAAAATTTCCTACGGTTTCACCAAGATCAATCTATGAGTTCATCTAGCAACGAGAGAGAGGAGTGCATCTACATACCCTTGTAGATCGAGCGAAAGCGTTCAAGAGAACGGGGTTGAGGGAGTCGTACTCGTTGTGATCCAAATCACCGGAGATCCTAGCGCCGAACGGACGGCACCTCCGCGTTCAACACACGTACGGTCAGCGTGACGTCTCCTCCTTCTTGATCCAGCAAGGGGGAAGGAGAGGTTGATGAAGATCCAGCAGCACGACGACGTGGTGGTGGATGCAGCAGGGATCCCGGCAGGGCTTCGCCAAGCGTCTGCGGGAGGGAGAGGTGTAGCAAGGGGGAAGGGAGGCGCCAAGTGCAAGGGTGCGGCTGCCCTCCCTCCCCCCTCTTTATATAGGGCCCCTAGGGGGGGCGCCGGCCCTAGGAGATGGGATCTCCTAGGGGGGCGGCGGCCAGGGGGGTGGCTTGCCCCCCAAGCCAGGTGGAGGCGCCCCCACCCCTAGGGTTTCCCAACCCTAGGCGCAGGGGGGCCCAAGGGGGGCGCACCAGCCCACCAGGGGCTGGTTCCCCTCCCACTTCAGCCCATGGGGCCCTCCGGGATAGGTGGCCCCACCCGGTGGACCCCCGGGACCCTTCCGGTGGTCCCGGTACAATACCGGTGACCTCAAAACTTTCCCGATGGCCGAAACCTGACTTCCTATATATAATTCTTTACCTCCGGACCATTCCGGAACTCCTCGTGACGTCCGGGATCTCATCCGGGACTCCGAACAACTTTCGGTTTACTGCATACTCATATCTCTACAACCCTAGCGTCACCGAACCTTAAGTGTGTAGACCCTACGGGTTCGGGAGACATGCAGACATGACCGAGACGCCTCTCCGGTCAATAACCAACAGCGGGATCTGGATACCCATGTTGGCTCCCACATGCTCCTCGATGATCTCATCGGATGAACCACGATGTCGAGGATTTAAGCAACCCCGTATACAATTCCCTTTGTCAATCGGTACGTTACTTGCCCGAGACTCGATCGTCGGTATCCCAATACCTCGTTTAATCTCGTTACCGGCAAGTCACTTTACTCGTACCGTAATGCATGATCCCGTGACCAGACACTTGGTCACATTGAGCTCATTATGATGATGCATTACCGAGTGGGCCCAGAGATACCTCTCCGTCATACGGAGTGACAAATCCCAGTCTCGATTCGTGCCAACCCAACAGACACTTTCGGAGATACCCGTAGTGCACCTTTATAGTCACCCAGTTACGTTGTGACGTTTGGCACACCCAAAGCACTCCTACGGTATCCGGGAGTTGCACAATCTCATGGTCTAAGGAAATGATACTTGACATTTGGAAAAGCTCTAGCTAAACGAACTACACGATCTTTGAGCTATGCTTAGGATTGGGTCTTGTCCATCACATCATTCTCCTAATGATGTGATCCCGTTATCAATGACATCCAATGCCCATAGTCAGGAAACCATGACTATCTGTTGATCAACGAGCTAGTCAACTAGAGGCTCACTAGGGACACGTTGTGGTCTATGTATTCACACGTGTATTACGATTTCCGGATAACACAATTGTAGCATGAATAATAGACTATTACCATGAACAAAGAAATATAATAATAACCATTTTATTATTGCCTCTAGGGCATATTTCCAACAGTCTCCCACTTGCACTAGAGTCAATCATCTAGTTACATTGTGATGAATCGAACACCCATGGAATTTTGGTGTTGATCATGTTTTGCCCTAGGGAGAGGTTTAGTCAACGGATCTGCTACATTCAGGTCCGTGTGTACTTTACAAATATCTATGTCTCCATCTTGAACATTTTCACGTATGGAGTTGAAGCGACGCTTGATGTGCCTGGTCTTCTTGTGAAACCTGGGCTCCTTGGCAAGTGCAATAGCTCCAGTGTTGTCACAGAAGAGTTTGATCGGCCCCGACGCATTGGGTATGACTCCTAGGTCGGTGATGAACTCCTTCACCCAGATTGCTTCATGCGCTGCCTCCGAGGCTGCCATGTACTCTGCTTCACATGTAGATCCCGCCACGACGCTTTGCTTGCAACTGCACCAGCTTACTGCCCCACCATTCAAAATATACAC
This sequence comes from Triticum aestivum, assembly GCF_018294505.1. NCBI lineage: Eukaryota > Viridiplantae > Streptophyta > Magnoliopsida > Poales > Poaceae > Triticum > Triticum aestivum. The sequence goes on along the minus strand of NC_057798.1, from coordinate 183,598,171 downwards.
GTATCCGGTTTGTGACTTAGAGTCATCCAGATCTGTGTCGAAGCTAGCGTCGACGTAACCCTTTACGACGAGCTCTTCGTCACCTCCATAAACGAGAAACATATCCTTAGTCCTTTTCAGGTACTTTAGGATGTTCTTGACCGCTGTCCAGTGTTCCTTGCCGGGATTACTTTGGTACCTTCCTACCAAACTTACGGCAAGGTTTACATCAGGTCTGGTACACAGCATGGCATACATAATAGACCCTATGGCTGAGGCATAGGGGATGACACTCATCTCTTCTTTATCTTCTGCCGTGGTCGGGCATTGAGCCGAGCTCAATCTCACACCTTGCAATACAGGCAAGAACCCTTTCTTGGACTGATCCATATTGAACTTCTTCAATATCTTATCAAGGTATGTGCTTTGTGAAAGACCTATGAGGCGTCTCGATCTATCCCTATAGATCTTGATGCCTAATATGTAAGCAGCTTCTCCAAGGTCCTTCATTGAAAAACACTTATTCAAGTAGGCCTTAATGTTGTCCAAGAGTTCTATATCATTTCCCATCAAAAGTATGTCATCTACATATAATATGAGAAATGCTACAGCGCTCCCACTCACTTTCTTGTAAACGCAGGCTTCTCCATAAGTCTGCATAAACCCAAACGCTTTGATCATCTCATCAAAGCGAATGTTCCAACTCCGAGATGCTTGCACCAGCCCATAAATGGATCGCTGGAGCTTGCATACCTTGTTAGCATTCTCAGGGTCGACAAAACCTTCCGGCTGCATCATATACAGTTCTTCCTTAAGATGACCGTTAAGGAATGCCGTTTTGACGTCCATCTGCCATATCTCATAATCATAGTATGCGGCAATTGCTAACATGATTCGGACGGACTTTAGCTTCGCTACGGGAGAGAATGTCTCATCGTAGTCAACCCCTTGAACTTGCCGATAACCCTTAGCGACAAGTCGAGCTTTATAAATGGTAACATTACCATCTGCGTCCGTCTTCTTCTTAAAGATCCATTTGTTTTCTATCGCTCGCCGATCATCGGGCAAGTCTGTCAAAGTCCATACTTCGTTTTCATACATGGATCCTATCTCGGATTGCATGGCTTCAAGCCATTTGTTGGAATCTGGGCCCGCCATCGCTTCTTCATAGTTCGAAGGTTCACTGTTGTCTAACAACATGATTTCCAGGACAGGGTTGCCATACCACTCTGGTGTGGAACGTGTCCTCGTGGACCTACGAAGTTCAGTAGTAACTTGATCCGAAGTACCTTGATCATCATCATTAACTTCCTCTTCAGTTGGTGCTGGCACCACAGGAACATCTTCCTGAGCTGCGCTACTCACCGGTTCAAGAGGTAGTACTTCATCAAGTTCCACTTTCCTCCCACTTACTTCTCTCGAGAGAAACTCTTTCTCCAGAAAGGACCCGTTCTTGGCAACAAAGATCTTGCCTTCGGATCTGAGGTAGAAGGTATACCCAATGGTTTCCTTGGGGTATCCTATGAAGACGCATTTTTCCGACTTGGGTTCGAGCTTTTCAGGTTGAAGTTTCTTGACATAAGCATCGCATCCCCAAACTTTTAGAAACGACAGCTTAGGTTTCTTCCCAAACCATAATTCATACGGTGTCGTCTCAACGGATTTAGACGGTGCCCTATTTAAAGTGAATGTAGCTGTCTCTAGAGCGTATCCCCAAAATGATAGCGGTAAGTCGGTAAGAGACATCATAGATCGCACCATATCCAATAGAGTGCGATTACGACGTTCGGACACACCGTTACGCTGAGGTGTTCCAGGCGGCGTGAGTTGTGAAACGATTCCACATTTCCTTAAGTGCGTACCAAATTCGTGACTTAAATATTCTCCTCCACGATCTGATCGTAGGAACTTTATCTTTCGGTCACGTTGATTCTCTACCTCATTCTGAAATTCCTTGAACTTTTCAAAGGTCTCAGACTTGTGTTTCATCAAGTAGACATACCCATATCTACTCAAGTCGTCAGTGAGAGTGAGAACATAACGATATCCTCCGCGAGCCTCAACGCTCATTGGACCGCACACATCAGTATGTATGATTTCCAATAAGTTGGTTGCTCGCTCCATTGTTCCGGAGAACGGAGTCTTGGTCATTTTGCCCATGAGGCATGGTTCGCATGTGTCAAATGATTCATAATCGAGAGACTCTAAAAGTCCATCAGCATGGAGCTTCTTCATGCGCTTGACACCAATGTGACCAAGGCGGCAGTGCCACAAGTATGTGGGACTATCGTTATCAACTTTACATCTTTTGGTATTCACACTATGAATATGTGTAACATCACGTTCGAGATTCATTAAGAATAAACCATTGACCATCGGGGCATGACCATAAAACATATCTCTCATATAAATAGAACAACCATTATTCTCGGATTTAAATGAGTAGCCATCTCGTATTAAACGAGATCCAGATACAATGTTCATGCTCAAACTTGGCACTAAATAACAATTATTGAGGTTTAAAACTAATCCCGTAGGTAAATGTAGAGGTAGCGTGCCGACGGCGATCACATCGACCTTGGAACCATTCCCGACGCGCATCGTCACCTCGTCCTTCGCCAGTCTCCGTTTATTCCGCAGCTCCTGCTTTGAGTTACAAATATGAGCAACGGCACCGGTATCAAATACCCAGGAGCTACTACGAGCACTGGTAAGGTACACATCAATTACATGTATATCACATATACCTTTAGTGTTGCCGGCCTTCTTGTCCGCTAAGTACTTGGGGCAGTTCCGCTTCCAGTGACCACTTCCCTTGCAATAAAAGCACTCAGTTTCAGGCTTGGGTCCATTCTTTGACTTCTTCCCGGCAACTGGCTTACCGGGCGCGGCAACTCCCTTGCCGTCCTTCTTGAAGTTCTTCTTACCCTTGCCTTTCTTGAACTTAGTGGTTTTATTCACCATCAACACTTGATGTTCTTTCTTGATCTCTACCTCCGCTGATTTCAGCATTGAATATACCTCAGGAATGGTCTTTTCCATCCCCTGCATATTGAAGTTCATCACAAAGCTCTTGTAGCTCGGTGGAAGCGACTGGAGGATTCTGTCAATAACCGCGTCATCCGGGAGATTAACTCCCAGCTGAGTCAGGCGGTTGTGCAACCCAGACATCTTGAGTATGTGCTCACTGACAGAACTATTTTCCTCCATCTTACAGCTGAAGAACTTGTCGGAGACTTCATATCTCTCGACCCGGGCATGAGCTTGGAAAACCATTTTCAGCTCTTCGAACATCTCATATGCTCCGTGTTGCTCAAAACGTTTTTGGAGCCCCGGTTCTAAGCTGTAAAGCATGCCGCACTGAACGAGGGAGTAATCATCAGCACGAGACTGCCAAGCGTTCATAACGTCTTGGTTCTCTGGGATGGGTGCTTCACCTAGCGGTGCTTCTAGGACATAATCTTTCTTGGCAGCTATGAGGATGATCCTCAGGTTCCGGACCCAGTCCGTATAGTTGCTGCCATCATCTTTCAGCTTGGTTTTCTCTAGGAACGCGTTGAAGTTGAGGGTAACGTGGGCCATTTGATCTACAAGACATATTGTAAAGATTTTAGACTAAGTTCATGATAATTAAGTTCATCTAATCAAATTATTTAATGAACTCCCACTCAGATTAGACATCCCTCTAGTCATCTAAGTGATACATGATCCGAGTCGACTAGGCCGTGTCCGATCATCACGTGAGACGGACTAGTCATCATCGGTGAACATCTCCATGTTGATCGTATCTTCCATACGACTCATGTTCGACCTTTCGGTCTCTTGTGTTCCGAGGCCATGTCTGTACATGCTAGGCTCGTCAAGTTAACCTAAGTGTTTTTGCATGTGTAAATCTGTCTTACACCCGTTGTATGTGAACGTTAGAATCTATCACACCCGATCATCACGTGGTGCTTCGAAACGACGAACTTTCGCAACGGTGCACAGTTAGGGTGAACACTTTCTTGAAATTATTATGAGGGATCATCTTATTTACTACCGTCGTTCTAAGTAAACAAGATGCATAAACATAATAAACATCACATGCAATTAAACAGTGACATGATATGGCCAATATCATATAGCTCTTTGATCTCCATCTTCGGGGCTCCATGATCATCTTCGTCACCGGCATGACACCATGATCTCCATCATCGTGTCTCCATGAAGTTGCTCGCCAACTATTACTTCTACTACTATGGCTAACGGTTTAGCAATAAAGTAAAGTAATTACATGGCGTTAAATCATTGACACGCAGGTCATACAATAATTAAGACAACTCCTATGGCTCCTGCCGGTTGTCATACTCATCGACATGCAAGTCGTGATTCCTATTACAAGAACATGATCTCATACATCACAATATATCATTCATCATTCATCACAACTTTTGGCCATATCATATCACAAATCATATGCTGCAAAAACAAGTTAGACGTCCTCTAATTGTTGTTGCATGTTTTACGTGGCTGCAATAGGGTTCTAGCAAGAACGTTTTCTTACCTACGTAAAAGCCACAACGTGATTTGTCAACTTCTATTTACCCTTCATAAGGACCCTTTTCATCGAATCCGCTCCAACTAAAGTGGGAGAGACAGACACCCGCTAGCCACCTTATGCAACTAGTGCATGTCAGTCGGTGGAACCTGTCTCACGTAAGCGTACGTGTAAGGTCGGTCCGGGCCGCTTCATCCCACAATACCGCTGAAGCAAAATAAGACTAGTAGTGGCAAGAAAGTTGACAACATCTACGCCCACAACAAATTTGTGTTCTACTCGTGCAAAGAGAACTACGCATAGACCTAGCTCATGATGCCACTGTTGGGGAACGTTGCAGAAAACAAAAATTTCCTACGGTTTCACCAAGATCAATCTATGAGTTCATCTAGCAACGAGAGAGAGGAGTGCATCTAAATACCCTTGTAGATCGAGCGGAAGCGTTCAAGAGAACAGGGTTGAGGGAGTCGTACTCGTCGTGATCCAAATCACCGGAGATCCTAGCGCCGAACGGACGGCACCTCCGCGTTCAACACATGTACGATCAGCGTGACGTCTCCTCCTTCTTGATCCAGCAAGGGGGAAGAAGAGGTTGATGAAGATCCAACAGCACGACAGCGTGGTGGTGGATGCAGCAGGGATCCCGGCAGGGCTTCGCCAAGCGTCTGCGGGAGGGAGAGGTGTAGCAAGGGGGAAGGGAGGCGCCAAGTGCAAGGGTGCGGCTGCCCTCCCTTCCCCCCTCTTTATATAGGGCCCCTAGGGGGGCGCCGGCCCTAGCAGATGGGATCTCCTAGGGGGGGCGGCGGCCAGGGGGGTGGCTTGCCCCCCAAGCCAGGTGGAGGCGCCCCCACCCCTAGGGTTTCCCAACCCTAGGCGCAAGGGGCCCAAGGGGGGGCGCACCAGCCCACCAGGGGCTGGTTCCCCTCCCACTTCAGCCCATGGGGCCCTCCGGGACAGGTGGCCCCACCCGGTGGACCCCCGGGACCCTTCCGATGGTCCCGGTACAATACCGGTGACCTCCGAAACTTTCCCGATGGCCGAAACCTGACTTCCTATATATAATTCTTTACCTCGAGACCATTCCGGAACTCCTCGTGACATCGGGATCTCATCCGGGACTCCGAACAACTTTCGGTTTACTGCATACTCATATATCTAACGGGTTCGGGAGACATGTAGACATGACTGAGACGCCTCTCCGGTCAATAACCAACAGCGGGATCTGGATACCCATGTTGGCTCCCACATGCCCCTCGATGATCTCATTGGATGAACCACGATGTCGAGGATTTAAGCAACCCCGTATAGAATTCCCTTTGTCAATCGGTACATTACTTGCCCGAGACTCGATCGTCGGTATCCCAATACCTCGTTTAATCTCGTTACCGGCAAGTCACTTTACTCGTACCGTAATGCATGATCCCGTGACCAGACACTTGGTCACATTGAGCTCATTATGATGATGCATTACCGAGTGGGCCCAGAGATACCTCTCCGTCATACGGAGTGACAAATCCCAGTCTCGATTCGTGCCAACCCAACAGACACTTTCGGAGATACCCGTAGTGCACCTTTATAGTCACCCAGTTACGTTGTGACATTTGGAACACCCAAAGCACTCCTACGGTATCCGGGAGTTGCACAATCTCATGGTCTAAGGAAATGATACTTGACATTTGGAAAAGCTCTAGCTAAACGAACTACATGATCTTTGAGCTATGCTTAGGATTGGGTCATGTCCATCACATCATTCTCCTAATGATGTGATCCCGTTATCAATGACATCCAATGCCCATAGTCAGGAAACCATAACTATCTGTTGATCAATGAGCTAGTCAACAAGAGGCTCACTAGGGACACGTTGTGGTCTATGTATTCACACGTGTATTACGATTTCCGGATAACACAATTGTAGCATGAATAATAGACTATTACCATGAACAAAGAAATATAATAATAACCATTTTATTATTGCCTCTAGGGCATATTTCCAACAAGTTATACGTTTCATTTCTTCATAACCCAAAAGAAGGCTAAGCTCTTTATGATGCTCAAGGGTAATCAAATTATCACAATATTTGGACACGACTTGATCATGAAACAAATAGCATTGGAGCTTTAAATGACCATGTTCATTGCAAAGTTCACAAGGAGCGCGAAAAATATTGAATCTTTCAGCACATTCATCTAGCTCTTCTTTCAACAATTTTGTTTCTAAGTACTTATGCCTCTTGCGATAAATATCTTCTCTATTTGGTGTGTTCATGCAAACATGCACTCCACAAAAGTTGACATGCTCATAAGAGATATTTTCATCATAACTAGTGCAATCATCATTAGCATAAAGGATATTCAAAGAATTCGTACCAACAACATTGCAATCATGCTCATCATTCAAAGATTTAGTGCCAAACAATTTAATGCATTCTTCTTCTAACACTTTGGCACAATTTTCCTTTCCATCATACTCATGAAAGATATTAAAAAGATGAAGCGTATGAGACAAACTCAATTTCATTTTTTTTAGTTTTCTTTTATAAGCTAGACTACTGCTAAAACAAGAAACAAAAAGATTCGATTGCAAGATCTAAAGATATACCTTCAAGCACTCACCTCCCCGGCAACAACGCCAGAAAAGAGCTTGATGTCTACTACACAACCTTCTTCTTGTAGACGTTGTTGGGCCTGCAAGTGCACAGGTTTGTAGGACAGTAGCAAATTTCCCTCAAGTGGATGACCTAAGGTTTATCAATCCGTAGGAGGCGTATGATGAAGATGGTCTCTCTCAAACAACCCTGCAACCAAATAACAAAGAGTCTCTTGTGTCCCCAACACACCCAATACAATGGTAAATTGTATAGGTGCACTAGTTCGGTGAAGAGATGGTGATACAAGTGCAAAATAGATAGTAGATAAAGGTATTTGTAATCTGAAATTATAAAAACAGCAAGGTAACAAGTTGTAAAAGTGAGCGTAAACGGTATTGCAATGATAGGAAACAAGGCCTAGGGTTCATACTTTCACTAGTGCAAGTTCTCTCAACAATAATAACATAGATAGATCATATAACAAGCCCTCAACATGCAACAAAGAGTCACTCCAAAGCCACTAATAGCGGAGAAAAAACATAGAGATTATGGTAGGGTACGAAACCAACTCAAAGTTATTCTTTCGGATCAATCTATAAAAGAGTTCGTACTAGAATAACACCTTAAGACACAAATCAACCAAAACCCTAATGTCACCTAGATACTCCATTGTCACCTCAAGTATCCGTGGGCATGATTATACGATATGCATCACACAATCTCAGATTCATCCAACCAACACGAAGTACTTCAAAGAGTGCCCCAAAGTTTCTATCGGAGAGTCAAGAACATATGCCAACCCCTATGCATAGGTTCCCAATGTCACGAAACCCGCAAGTTGATCACCAAAACATACATCAAGTGGCACATGATATCCCATTGTCACCACATATAATCACGTCAAGACATACATCAAGTGTTCTCATAAAAAACTCAATCCGATAAGATAACTTCAAAGGGGAAACTCAATTCATCACAAGAGAGTAGAGGGGGAGAAACATCATAAGATCCAACTACAATAGCAAAGCTCGGGATACATCAAGATCGTGCCATAGAGGGAACACGAGAGAGAACACAAGAGAGAGATCAAACACATAGCTACTGGTACATACCCTCAGCCCCAAGGGTGAACTGCTCCCTCCTCGTCATGGATAGCGCCGGGATGATGAAGATGTCCACCGATGATGGGATCCCCCTCCGGCAGGGTGCCGGAACGGGCTCCCAAGAGGTTTTTGGTGGCTACAGAGGCTTGCGGCGACGGAACTCCCGATCTATCTTCTGTTCTGGAAGTTTTAGGGTACGTAGGTATATATGGGTGAAAGAAGTACGTCGATGGACCGAAAAGGGGGCCATGAGGTAGGGGGGTGCCCCCACCCTCGGGAGCACCTCCCTTCTTTCCTGACGTGCACTCCAAGTCCATCGGGTGGCTTTCCTTCCAAAAATAACTTCTCCAGTTGATTTCGTTCCGTTTTGACTCCGTCTGATATTCCTTTTCCTCGAAACACTGAAATAGGCATAAAACAACAAATCTGGACTGGGCCTTCGGTCAATAGGTTAGTCCCAAAAATAATATAAAAGTGGATAATAAAGCCCAATATTGCCCAAAACAGTACATAATATAGCATGGAGCAATCAAAAATTATAGATACGTTGGAGACGTATCACCGCGGTGGCCGTGGCCGTGGTCGTGGCCGCGGTCGTGGGCGTGGCGACAACACTAGACGCGGCCACGCCGCTCCTCTTCTAGCGTCTCCCTTCACCAGCTACTTCGCGCCCTATGGGATGGCGATCCCCTCCCCGCGCTCCGGATGGGTCCCGCCCAATGCGGCCGGCGTGCTTGTCCCGCGCCCCGGATCACATGCGCAGGCGTACCCGTTCCTGCCCACCTCGCCGGTGCACCCCGCGCCGTTCTACCAGCATCCCCCTTCCTCCTGGGAACACGCGGCCATGCTCAACGCCGCCTACAGCAACGGTGGCTTTCCATCCGCTCCAGCCCCCGCGTGGTACTTCGACAGTGGTGCTTCATCTCATGTGACCGGCAACCAAGGTAATCTCACCCGGTCTAGTTATTCCTTAAAGCATGTTCCCTCTAGCATTTTGGTTGGCAATGGGCACCACTTACCCGTCACGGCCACTGGCTCCACGTCTCTCCCTCCCAATGATTTTCGTATCACTGATGTCCTAGTTTCCCCTAATGTTGTCACTAGCTTAATTTCCATTCGCCGTTTTACTAAGGATAATTCTTGCTCCGTTGAATTTTACCCTTGCGGTTTTCTTGTGAAGGATCGTCGCACCCGGATGGTTCTCATGATCTCTGCTAGCAACGGTGATCTCTACCCCTTCTACGGCAATAACCATGCACCACCATCGGCGTTCACCGTCTCCACGTTGGATCTTTGGCATCGTCGACTTGGGCACCCCGACGCTCACTCTCTATCTACCATAGCCAATGATTTCCTTATCTCATGTAATAAAAGTGCACACACTCCTTGTAATGCTTGTCAACTAGGTCGCCAAGCGCGTCTCCCCTTCTCCCCCTCGTTTAGCAAAACATATGCACCCTTTGATTTAATACATTGTGACTTGTGGACATCTCCCGTTGTAAGCTTCTCCGATTTTCAATATTATCTTGTTGTGCTCGATGATTTCACACACTACTCTTGGACATTTCCCTTGCGAAACAAATCGGACACCTCCACCATGCTACAACGCTTTTTCACATTTGTCCACACCCAATACAATGTTATTATCAAAGCCATGCAATGCGATAATGGAGGGGAGTTCATCAACTCCTCACTCCGCTCATTCTTCTCTGCCAATGGCATCGTGTATCGCTTCTCTTGCCCCCACACCTCTCCCCAAAACGGGAAAGCGGAGCGCCTCCTTCGCAGAACAAACGACGTCGTTCGCTCCCTCCTCATCCAAGCCAACCTTACTCCCCCTTTCTGGGTCGAAGCTCTACACACTGCCACCTACCTTCTGAATCGCCGCCCCTCTCGAGCCATTGCTGACCAAACACCATACTTTCTTCTCCACGGCGCTCATCCATCCTATGACCATTTACGCGTGTTTGGATACTTGTGTTTCCCCAACACATCCGCCACCATGTCTCACAAACTTTCCCCTCGCTCCACTCAATGCATTTTCTTAGGGTACCCACTAGAGCACAAGGGGTACAGGTGCTATGACTTATCCACTCGGCGCGTTATTGTATCTCGGCATGTCATTTTTGACGAAAATTCATTTCCTTATACCCCGCTGACAGCACCAGCTACACAGCCTAACCCCGCACCGGATCCATCGGCCTGCACCCGATCCCCACCAAATCTCTCGGATCTGCCGCCCCCAACTACCTTGTACTGGCCCCACCACCCACCATCCCCGCCCGCCCACCAATCGCGCGCCCCCGCACCCGCATGTAGCCAACCGCGTCCCACCAACTCTCCCCACACTGCGGCGCGATCCCCCTTGTCCGGATCCACGTCGCCAGCTGCGCCCCCGTCCCCACCAACCACCCACGCCGAATCCACCTCGCCCTCCGCGCCTGTCGGCCCTGACTCACCTGTCGCCCAGCCTTCTGCGCCTGTCGCCTGCACCACCGAATCCACCTCAGGATCCGAGGCATGCACAACCACTCCCATTCCTCCACGTCTACCTCGCCATGCACAGCCAGCCGAACCCCCACGTAATTCACACAAAATGACCACTCGAGCCAAACGTGGCTATTGCATGCCGCACCATCTTTTTCTTGCTGATGCCACCACAACATCTCTCTCCCCCATCCCTCCCACATACAAATTAGCCCTTAAAGACCCAAATTGGCGCCATGCTATGCAAGAGGAGTATCATGCTTTAATCAATAACTCTACTTGGTCTTTGGTGCCTAAGCCTGCAGGTGTCAACATTGTCATGGGAAGTGGATCTTTCGCCACAAGTTTCACACAGATGGCTCTTTGGCTCGCTACAAAGCTCGGTGGGTTGTCCGGGGTTTCACTCAACAAGAAGGTCTGGATTACGACGAGACCTTCAGTCCGGTCGTGAAACCATCCACTATCCATGTGGTTCTCAGTCTTGCAACCTCTCACTCGTGTCCAATACATCAACTGGATGTCAAAAATGCATTTCTTCATGGTGATCTCAAGGAGACTGTTTATTGTTCTCAACCGGCCGGTTTTGTTGATGCTTCTCACCCGGATCATGTGTGCCTCCTCAACAAGTCTCTCTATGGTTTGAAACAAGCCCCTCGGACGTGGTTCCTTCGGTTCAAGACATTCTTGCTGTCTATTGGGTTTTGTGCTTCCAAGAGTGACTCCTCCCTCTTCATACGCCACCATGGAAACACTATTGCATATCTTCTTGTTTATGTGGATGACATCATCCTCACGGCCAACACTGCCGCCACCCTTCACTCCATCATCACCTCTCTCAAGAAGGAGTTCTCCATGTCGGACCTTGGTGAGTTACATCATTTTCTTGGCATAAATGTTACTCCCAACTCCTCTGGCTTGTTTCTTTGCCAGCAACAGTACACACTTGAGATTCTTGATCGTGCTGACATGCTCCATTGCAAACCGGTGTCCACACCCGTCGACACCTCTTCCAAACTTACCATTCATGATGGCACACCTCTTTCCAACCCCACATACTACCGCAGCTTGGCCAGGGCACTCCAATACCTTACTCTCACTAGGCCAGATATCTCCTATGCCGTTCAACAAGTTTGCCTCTTTATGCATGAGCCGCGTGACATCCACATGCAGTTGGTTAACACATCCTTCGCTATCTACAAGGCATGTATCACTATGGCATTCAGCTCTACAAGTCACCATCTCATGAGCTCATTGCTTACACAGACGCAGATTGGGCCGGGTGCCCCGATACTCGGAAGTCCACTTCTGGGTTCTGCGTTTTTCTTGGCAACAACATCATTTCTTGGTCCTCGAAGCGTCAACCCACTGTCTCCAGATCCAGTGCCGAAGCAGAGTACCAGGGCGTCGCTAACTGTGTCGCCGAATCATGCTGGCTACGCCAACTCTTGCATGACCTAAAGTGTCCTCCCACACGTGCCACCGTGGTTTATTGTGACAACGTCAGTGCCACATATCTCGCCTCCAACCCCGTGCAACATCAATGGACAAAGCATATTGGGATTGATCTTCACTTCGTTTGGGATCGTGTTGCTTTGGGTGAGGCTCGTGTTCTGCATGTACCATCGAGTTCACAGTTTGCTGACTTATTCACCAAGGGCTTACTGTCACAAGTTTTTCATGAGTTCCATGCCAGCCTGAACGTCCTACCTCATGGAGTTCCGGCTGAAGGGGGGTGTTAAACCATGTACTTGTGCATTGTAACGTTAGTCATGTAAACCGAGTCCATTCCTAGATTGTAGGATCGAGCAACGCTCGTGGCCTGCGTGCCACATTTTCAGGAGCGCTGGCTCTCTCTCCCTCAGGGGATATATGTATGTGTACTTTGTAACTCAATCATTCAGTGAATACAGAATCGATCTGTCCAACTAAGGGGTGCTGAGAGGTGCAAAAACATTGGTGATTTTTCTCCAACCGAGCATCCCCTTTCCATTAGTTGCTTAACAAAAATACAGAAGTTCACAAACATTACAAGAAAGATGAGGAGGAGGGAAAGAGAGGGAGGTGAGTTAGTGCATTGCCACAAAACCCGCTATGAGTGCTCGACCTCCAAACACCCCTTACTGGGCAAAAACCTGGCAACACATCTAGTTTTGTAACCAAACAACTAAAACCAACACTAACCTACACAGCTAGGCCACAAAACAAATCACACATAGTTCACCCCCGAGGAAACATTTCCACCAAAACGCAACCACAAAGGAGCCCTTCAAACAGCCGATCACACCCCATAAGCATGTCCCAAGCCCACACAACAACTGGTGGATTCATCTACCAAGTGAGCATCATAGATTTCTTTATCAACACCCTAAATCCAACTTGGAACACATCCTTGTCCGTGCTTTTGAGAAGACCTGCCCATTACATCATAAAAGAGCAAACAGTGAAGATAACCTCCATGGGAGATTGCATAACATGCTGCTCAAAGGTTATCTTGTCCCTAAGGGTCCAAATCCCCCAACAAATAGCAGCCACACACATCATATTTTATTTGTGCCCCTAAAGTAGAAAAGCATAGAACCAAGTAAAACTTTGCCACAAGTTCCTTGGGCAGCTATCAGTACCTGTAACTCTATCAATAGTGACCCAAACAGATACAGACCCCACAACCGAAAAACAGGTGTTGAGCATCTTCAAGAACATTACAAAAAGAGCACATAGGCCAACCATTTTCTCTTCTTTAGACTAGCATGGCATTTCCAAACAACTTCCACATATGCATTTCAATTTAAGAGGGATGACGGCTTTCCAGATCCAACCGTTATGAGAACCAGCCAAAGGTTTTTCCAGCAACTTCTAATCATATTTAGTCCTAAACCTGCCTGATTTATTCAGGCTCCAAGTCACACTATCAGGGGAGTCGTTCAACGTAAAGCTCTAGCTCCAAGCACAATCTTATTCCACTGATCAGTATAGCAAGGCTCCTAAAACTTAGGGAACACCCATCAGCAACAAAACAAGCAACCGTGCACTTTTGATTGTTACAAATATCAAACAAAATAGGATATTCATGTTTTAGGATGCTCGAACCTAGCCAGGGGTCATGCCAAAGCCTGATCAAATTACCACTGTTAAGAAGTTTTCTACCTTCCATATAGATATGTTTAACTTTCAAAATAAATTTCCAGCACGGAGAATCTGAAAAGCGAGCTTTGATCGTGGCAATCGTCTGATTACGAAAGTACTTAGCTCAAACAATTTGTTGCCACAATCCTTCCTGAGTATCCAATTTCCACCACCATTTAGTACGGAAGCTGGTGTTTTGTTTTTTAAGATCCAAAACACCCAGCCCACCTTTATTTTTCAAGCAACAAATCTCACATTCCATCTGACCACACGAATTTTCTTCTTAAGTCTCCCAGCTTGCTAAAAGAAGCTTCATGTGGGTTTGTTAAGCTTATTTAGGGTAGTCTTATTTAACAAAAACATAGACATGATAAAGGAAAGGATACCAGACAAACAAGAATTGACCAAAATAAGCCTGCCCCCAAATGAAGATGCCCCTTCGAGGCATCCACTCCCCTAATCATCTTACCCACAAGGAATTCACAGCCGATAGTTTTAGGTGCATCAAAACTAATTAGCACCCCAAGATATTTCATAGGTAAAGTGGAAACAACACAACCAAAAAGCTCTGAGTAAAATCTAGAAACTCCATTATCAGCACCTACCACAAAAATTTCGCTTTTCAAATAGTTGATCTTAAGCCCCGACATCAATGCTAAAAGGTAGAGTAACAACTTAAGGTTGACAACTTTAGCACAATCACGAGACAAAAAAAATCACCGTATCATCTGCATATTGTAGTACAACAACCCCCTTATCAATCAAACACGGCGCCATACCAACAAACAAGTCATATTTTTGAGCTCGCAATATTATTTTGGTAAAAACATTGCGCTGCCATATTTTTGAGCTTTTGCACTTTGGTAGTATGGACCATGCTGATAATTAATCTTGATTGAAACAATGCCATTATTGAGAATTTGTTTATGACAAATGTAACGACCGAACGTTCTGTATTTGACAAAAGGTCCAAACGATACTATAGCCGTCCGATCTGCGTTGTTGCATCCCAGCGTCTCTCGCGCGAGGGAGTTATCCCGCGCCCTTTCTCCCTCTGGCAAGTGGCCCCGCCCGCCGCGGCTTCGTCCAATCTCCACTTCCCTCGCCCACGATCCCCTCTCTTCTTCTCCCAAACTGCAACAGCTCTCGCTCCAATCCGCCCCACTCCTCCCACTCCGCCATTACTTATCCTCTCCCTCTTCCTCCGAGCGAGTCCACTCCAAATCGCTCAAGTTTCTGCAGATATCGAGCGAGTCCACTCCAGACGGGCGCTGGTTGCTTCCGAGGCGGTCGGTGGCGACTTGTTCTGGTGAGATCCCCCCCCCCCCACCCTCCCCGTTGTGTTTCTGTCGTGGGGTAAAGCCTGGGGTTCCGCGGATGAGAGCGCCATATGTTGCAGCGACCTATTTCGTCAAGTTTTGATTGAGTTATGAATGCATATGTGAGTTCATCCGTTTTAATTCTAGGTCGTACGGGGGGGAGGGGGATAAGTTGTGGATTAGGCATAGATGGCGATGAAATAGGTGGTTGAAGACCGATTTTGAAGGTGGGTGGTTTGTACGAGTCTGATCCGCGCGTGGTTCCTTCCATTTTTAACGAATTTTTGGAATGTGGATGTGAACTCTGTATCCAACCCCCTCCCTTATGTGTTTTCGGGTGCAGATCTGTGATGTTGTATTGTGCGAGGTGTGGCTTGTTTAGATTCACATGCAACTTTAAATTGTGGTCGGTGCACATCTATCAGGATTCATTCACTAAAGTTACCACCGAATTTGTTAAGTATTACCACGAATTTCATTCTAGCACATGTTTCAGATACAACTTATTGCGTAATGTTTTTTCCAAGTCCTTTTTTGCTTCTCATTACCACTGATTTTTGTTAGCGGTTACCCTGCAACCCCTCTGTTGTCCACTTGTTTTATATCTAGCATTCTGTTTTGATTTGTGCCATTTCTTATTACTTCAAACTAGCACTTGAATTGTTAAGTTGTTGCCATTTTAATTACTCTATCTGCATTTTCAAATCACCCATTTGTCTCAGTATCTATTTTCAATGACATTCTAAGACAACTCAGTATCTATTTTCAATGACATTTTAAGAAAGTTATCATGGTTGTTAAGTTCTGGCTATCAGCCTCATTCATACAAGTTACCAGACTTTTTGTTTTTGTTATCTCATTGGTTGATGTGTCTTCCAATTCACCTTTTGTAACTCCTTACTTGTCAGTCCTTTAATATTGTTTTATTTCTCAGGGGCACAATGCCAAGGAAGCGCAAATGTCGTGGTGATGGCCATGAGGGTGTTCCTTCAAAAATTTCAAAGCGCCCTCCACCTCGTAACAGGGCTTCGCCTAACTCACTTATGGCTGTGTGTAAAGATCTGTCTGATGGTAGGAAAAATGCTATCGATGAAATGGACTTTAAAAGCCTTTGAGAGATCAAGTGCGACCACCTCTTCAGTTTTCTTAGTGAATGGCTTGCTGGGTTATATGAGCCAGACTCTCGTGAAGTGGTTGTTCCGGGGCGTGGGAGGATCCCTGTTAACGAAGAGTCAGTTCATCGTGTGATGGGTGTGCCCCGTGGTGGGAATGATGTCCCTTACAGTATGCCCACAGAAGCTAATGTTGAGTTAGGGATTGAGATGTTTGGTGAGCTTGGTCACACACCGAAGATGACTGATGTCCTTGATCTCATAACAAGTTCTGTCAATTATGATGAGAAGTTCAAGCGGATGTGGCTTATGCTTGCTGGCAATATTGTCATTGCTCCTACTACATCCAACAAGATCAACCCTAGATGGTATAGTGTGCTGGTAAGTACTGGTAACTTATGCTACATGGCTGATAACTTGCATCATGTTTACATGGTAATTGTATTGCTTTATATCATGTAGATTTTTTGTTCATTTACTTTCTTTTTTTTCAGCAAAACATTAATAGAGTCAAGGACTTGAACTGGTCCAAGTTCATTGCTGATGAGCTCCATAAGGCACTTCTGAAGGGGAGGCCTACAAAGGGGTGTCTTCTTTTCTACAATGTAAGTGTTGGTGCTTTTTTTTCCTGCTGTCTGGTTGTGTATTTCTGACAGCAATGACTCTTTTTACCAGCTTCTGTACATTGATGCTATCGATCTTACTGGTCTTGGTATCTTATTGCCTGATGGTGCGTTTGCTATCAATGTTTGGACAAAAGAGAAGATATCCCAATTGCTTAGTATGGATGTCCAAGCGGACGGAATTTCTTATGGCAAACTACCGGTAACTTTTTTTTTCTTTTCCTTCTAATCAGTTCATGTACTTATTGCAAATGCATTTGTTATTTATACTTTTCTTTACTCGTTTTCATTCTCAACAAATCACCAGTTGAAACCCCAGTTTGGCGTTGATTTCTGCTTGTTTGGCGGTTTACAAGGTCTTGGGAAGTTCATGCGTGTGCATGTCCCACCAAACTGCAGTGAAGAGGTATGCTTTTTTTTGTTTATATGTATTCTGGTATTTTGTAGCCTTTTTCTTTACTGTCAATACATTTTTTGATGGTAACTAATGACTATGCAACCTTATAAGTGTTTTTGTATTACACATCTAAAATATTTTCTTCATTGCTATTTTTATTTTGTTTTTTATGATGGTAACTTTTGTTGCATACACATGGTAATTTGTGTCTGTTTTGCCTGATAAATCATGTTTTACCAATCTAATTTTTATTTTTTAACTGTTGATAACTTGTGTTGTACTTGTTTGATACTTTCTGTTGCACTCACATGATAACTTGAGTATGGAAATCCTGCCTATTCTTTTAGTTCTCTTATGATCTCTTGTTTTGTCTGTTTTTGTGTGTCCATTATTGTTGGCATCTAAAAATAATGTCTGGTAACTAAAAGTGTCCCTTTTTGTCTATTTTGATTGTTATTAATGAGTAGAAACTTGCAAAGGCTTCTGAGCTCGTGGGTCGGTTTTCATCTGGCTTTGTTGGCTTGCTTGGCGATCTTGTGCAAGGGTTCGTCTCACTTGATGATGATGGTTGTTCACATGTGTCTCGTCGACTAGACACTGATCTTAGGGTGATTTCTTCTGCTACCCGGAATATGGCAAAGCCCTCTCCTGCATGCCGTACCCGTCAATCGGAGAGTGCTGGCAAGAAAAATATTAATGAGTCTGATACTGACCGTGATACGGATGAAAACGACGGGGACGGATCTGATGATGATTACATTGGCTTTACGGTTTTCCATCATGGTTCTTCTTCCCGCAACGGGGCAGAGAATGTGGCATCTGGCAGCGGGGCAACGGATGTGGATATAACTCACTCAGGCGATGCAAACACTGAAGTGCGTGACAGTGTAACAGAAAATGTTGAAGGCATACCTGATAGTGTAGCAGTAAATGTGGACCCAACTCAATCAAGTGGTGCAAACGCTGAAGCGCGTGACAGTGTAGCAGGAAATGTTGAAGGCTTATCTAACCGTGCGGGTGATGAACCTGTTATTGAGTCCCAGATCATGCTCACTGGTACTTCTAACACGGTGTCAAGCAGCTCAGGGGATGGCGTGCTCAGCCAGCGTGATATGACAGACACGCAGTTTGATCTGGCCACTGAATCTTCTGTTAAAAGATGCGGTGCTCAGCTTGCCAAAAATTTGGCTTACATGCGGAGGCACAAGAAGTTGAAGCTACCATCTCCACCCCGTTCTGCTCCACCACCTGAGCCTGTCCAGCTGTCAGAAAGGGACATTCATTTATCTGTCATGAAAGTTGTTGTAGAAGAGCTTGGGATCCGTTTGGCTGACAAGGGCACCGGTGAGGTCATTTGACCCTCAGCTGGTACTAAACAGGTTCCATGCAGGTGAAATATCCTTTTGTATTTTTTCTACTTCTTGTATTTCTTCTGTTTTCTAACACTGCATGGTAGCTTCAACTGATTTTATGTGATAACTTCAGTAGTACCCCTCTGATAACTTGCACCTTTTTTGTCTTATACACATCTTCGCTTTGTTTGGTTCTAAACTAATGGTCCAACCTCTTTGTTCACTACTTCATTTTATTTTTTCAGGGCACCCTGCAAACAAGTTGGTACACTTGAGGCGTCATCCAGTATCCCAAAATCTAGGTAATCTGTTGAACCAATTGGTATTTCTTTTTTTTTGTATTTTTATTTTTGCATGGTAGTTTTGAACTGTTTTGTCTGGTAATTTTAGTAGTATTACAATGATAACCTGTAACTGTCTCCTTGTTTCTATGCATCTACGCTCTTTTTATATGGTAACTTTTTTTTAGGATTCACACCTGCTACTTTCTTATAAATAGCTATCTGTGTCTGTTCATTTTAACACTACATCTCACAACTTTGCTTTTTTTCAGGAAGTCAAGTGGAATTAATGCCGCTAAAAAGGTGCAGTTTACCAAGACTAGGTCTTCTCCTCGACTAAGAGCAACATCTTCACAGCCGATAGAGGTTGTGGATCTTGAAGATCAGCCCATGTTGACGTCTCCTGTTGTCGTTTCACAACCTACTAGACCATGAAGGCGCGCGTTGCTGCACCCGTCCATATCTGATGTAATAAAAGAGATTGTTCTGGAAAGATATGTCAGTTTTGAAAAAAATCCATGGTATGTTATAAAAATGATAAGTGTGATGGTAGTTGAATTTAGCTTGTATACCATGGTATTTAATGGCGTAAAAATTGCCTTCAATTTGGTTCCTAAATAGCCTTCTTCAGAAATATTTGTGGCTGCGAATAAATATTTTGGTAAATCTTTAAAAAAAATTGCCAACTCGGTGGTTGGTGTGATTTGTCAGTCTTTAATACATAGGTATGAAATCCTATTATGTAGTTTTATTAAAGAGGAATGCAAAAGGTTGTCCTACTCATAACTGATACTTGAATGGGAGTGAGAAGTTAATGAATTTAATTTAAAACTGTGAGTTGGCTTGCTCTTGATAATGACCTGCTTGGTGCTATATATACTTCTAGCAAGTCCCTTGTGGGTTAGTGTGAGATGAAGCAAGATAGATTCATCCAGTGGCAATAGGTAATAGATTTGACATGATTATATTATTTGCCATTTTGTTGTTGATTCTTCTTTCTAAATGTTGTGTACACGTTGGCTGCAAATTCACAGGTAACTTGGGGATTGTCCCTATCCCTTGGAAGGTAATCTTGGACGAAATTCTTACGAAGATTAATGAAGAAGAGCAGAGCATAGTTGCTGGTTGCATGAAGGTCCTTATCAGTGCATCGTACATGTTGTTATTAGCACAAAAGAAGAAAACACATCTGGTAGACTTGTGCAGGCCGTTGGGCAGATGGCAAACACTGAAGTGGATGCTGAGAAGACAACGAAAGGTTTTCTTATTAAGGCAAACATTAATATTTTGATCCGCGAAGGCATGAAGATGCTTGTTCTCTTCCTTCATTTCTTTTTGAATCTTATGTCTTCAAGTGGCATTCTGTTCTGGGGCACCCATGTTCAGTTTCTTTTGGGCAGAAAACTTCTTCCCATCTATTGATGTCTTGTAATTGGCACGTGAAGTGTGAGTTCAAGTCATTTTGCAGATATTACAACAATCGGTAATGTGATGAATTGGCAGCTGGGGAACAAACCTCTTAGTAGAATTTCTCTTTCGCTTGGTTCCAATATCATTAGTAGCTTCTGGGGATTGTCTAATCAGGGACCTTTGTGCTTCGGAGGAGAATATGGTAAGGTACGACATGATAAGCAGGGAATGATACTATGTAGAATAAAATTTAGATACCATGGTTAGAGGTGGAGATATGTCTGTTGTTGCAGCTGGGGAGTGGACTGAGATTTCATCAATTTGAATGGGGTTGAAGTTTTCGCCACTTTTTGGTTTATTCTATTTTGCAAGTAGATGTATGAGGCAAGTACCAATCGTAAGATAACAGTGTGAGAAGAAAACTGAAGGAACACTGACCGGCTTTTTGTTTTCAGTAGCAACTCAGGCAGAATGTCCTTCTGCAATATCATGTTTAATTAGATCAAGAAATTATGATAGTGACATGATATATATGAAAATCTAAATACTTGCAGTACAAGGGAATATTTACCTTGGTTTGTATTGATAGTTGGCTAGATGTACTTACTTGGTTCGGTATGCTTTTGTTTGAACCAGAAGACGGGTGAACTCAAAGACATTTGTTTTTTGGTGGACTGATGTCATTCTGTTGACCTGGAAGGGTAGCTCCCGTTAATGAAGTCCTTTCTCATTAACACGGTAGCTTTGCTGGATCTCATCAGTCATGTAAGAGTAGTATTTGTTTAAAATGCACGCTCATCTTCTACACTGCAATGCGAAATGATTGCCACGAAAAGATACCTAAGCTGAGCCGATGTTGCCCATATTAACGCCTCATCAAATGCAGTGTACCATTCTGTATCATCACCTAATAATCCCCGAGCCACACAAGCTTCTTTGAATGTACTGTATGTAATATTATTGAAGGTACGCGAATCCTCAAAGCTACATGCAGCCTTTACAACAATCAAAAGCATCTTAAGATAGAAACGCTCACCGGCAGATGGATAGACATAGTATACATGGCCTATATTTTCACCAGTTTCGCACCTTTTTTTCAACAATTTCTCAGTCCATTCCCATATCCATTCACTTGGGAAACTGCAATATGTCAATTGTCGAGCTTCTGGAAACTTTTGGTTTGCAACAAACCATTCAGTAAGCATAATTGTCTTCAACTTTTCAACACTAGATTCAACAGTTTCAAGATTTTCTTTTGATTTGTAAGTAATAGTATTCATGTCAGGTAAATGGATGTCTAATCTTTCAACTTTCAGTATTTTACAGTGTAGGGGAAACTGATACAAGCGCCACAAGGAATCATGAGGGACCAAATGCCTGTAGTCTAAATATTCTTTTACAGCAGTATAGAACATGATTATATCAAGGTAAAGAAAATGTCGTAAAGCAGCACAAGTGGAGGTGAATTAACATACTCTTTCTTTTTGGCTGTCCAATTGAATTGTGCATATTAAGTGGTTCGTTAATCCTTGCCCGCATACATTGGGGCATGACTCTACTTGGTCCTCTACCGCAATGTGGCTAACACACATCGCTTCCATGGTCTTGTAATTGAGAACATTTAGGCATTTTTATTCTACTTAGGTTCAGCACGTGTCACAAACAGTTATATGAAATCTGAAACAAACAGAAGGAAAGTAAAGAGACAAAATGGATGTGGCTGGTTGGAATGAAAATCAAACAAATCACATAGAATTAACAACTAAAATCACAGTAACAAAGAAAAAGATAGTAGATGATGATAAGGCAACAATATGTAAGAATGAGTCAGTTGTGGAACTTGTCCAGAAGCGATGCTTGCAATTGGGTGTAATCCACACAGCCACGAGCAATTCCAACACAGAAATCCCAGCGAATGAGCACTGCAAACCTGCAACGAAGGAGGGAAGTTGTGTACATATGAGAACATGTAGGAGAATTAGGAGTAAGATGAATAGACAGCAAGAATAGACCTAGGCAACACCACAGCAGGCATGGTGGCGAGACAACACAGAAGGCAGGAAAGAAGGAATGCTGCCAGACATAATATAGAAGGAAGAGTGGGAGATTGGGGTAATGCACACACGCCGCAAATTAATCACCATCATCACCCCTGAGGTTAACTACCATTATCACCATTATGACAGGAGGTGGACAGTGGACCTTTAAGGCAGCAGTTCCAGATTCGGTTACAGGAGGGGAAGGGCGTGAGGAAGATCTGCAAGGCATGGAGGACGATGTAGTATGACGACAGCCAGCAGTGGAAGCCGATGGGGCGGGCAGATGCCGCAGCCGCCGTAGACAAACGCTGCAAGACAGGAAATTTAAAAACGACAAGAAGGGGGCTAAGGAAGAAGTGTAGGAGGGGCGGACCATACCATCGCGGGGGCAGTCACGCACGCCCACGGTGGATTGTGGGCGCATCGAGGAGTGAGGAATGCCACCGCATCTAGAGGAGGAAGGAACGGCAGCACGGAGGAACAGAGGAACTATTGTTTGGGGTGGGATACAGGTGAAACCTGGGCTACTTGGGTCGTTAGCGTCGGAGAGGGAATGACTGGGCCTTCACGGCCCGATTACTGATAGCAACAGGAGGTCACTCCGTGGAGCAGCGGACCATGAGACGGTACGCGACGCGCGCGGGCGACCAGGAACGCCTGACTTTGATATGTAACGTACGTACGGGATCCAACGGCTGAGACAGTCAAATCCCTGTGGAGGCTCGTAGCTAGCTGCGTCTTACTGTTTCTCAATTGTGATGGGCTCTTCGCCAGCGTCCGTCGAAGCAGCAGCTGCCCCCCAAGTTGCATCTGATGCTGCTAAATCTGTAGAACAACTGGCTAATGATGAAATTCATGCTGATGAAACTCCCCTCGTGGACACTGGTATGCATTGAATGATAAATAGTCTGATGTTAAACTTACATATCTAGTTTGTTCGATGTGATAACTTTTTTTGTCCTCTCATTTTATGCAGCTCAACATGCTACCACACCATCGTCCGTCGAAGCAGCAGCAGCCCCCGAAGTTGCATCTGATGCTGCTGAATCTGTAGAACAACTGGCTACAATGCCCACCGTCACTGCTGTTGTTGAAGAGCTTGCCACTGCAGTTGGTAATGATGAAATTCATGCTGATGAAACTCCTATCATGGACACTGGTATGCATTGAACGATAAATAGTTTGATGTTAAACGTACATATCTAGTTTGTTTAATGTGATAACTTTTTTTGTCCTCTCATTTTATGCAGCTCAACATGCTACTGAACCCGTCACCGAAGCTGCCCAAGTGTCCGTGCCCCCTGAAGCTGGAGTAGCTGTTGTAGTATCTGGTGTTGATGCAGGAAAAACAGCTCCAGGTATTGACTATTCTGATGGTAACTATAACATTTTCTGGTGGTAACTCTTACTTTTTTATGATGGTAACTATAGTATTTTCTGATGGTAAGTGTACTTGTATACTGTAGTCCAAGCGGTCAATTCTGATGCTCAAGATGAAGCTGCTGAACTTCAAGTTGCGGATGATTCCCAGAATGTCCAATCGCATCATCAAGTTCAAGTTGAAGATATTGTTGTTACTCTAGAAGTTGCAAGCGATGATGCTGTATTTAGAGTTGATGGTGATTTCACCCCACCAAGCTGCTCTCTCGGGCTTGGCTCCATTTTTGGTGTGATGCCTGAAGATCCACCAGTGGCTCCACCAGCGGCAACTGCGGTTCAAGGTATTCCTGCATCACCTCATGCACCACAAACAGGAGTAGGAGCACCACAAGCAACAGAAGTGCTAGAATCAATAGCCGCACCGCAAGCAACAGAAGTACCACATGCAGCAGCTACAACATTAGCTGATTCAGATGCGATCCCAGCGCCTGCCTCTACTGCCGCGAAGAATGTTGAGGGCATTGACGTTGAACCGGTTGCTTGGGCGCTGCCTGCCAACTCCGGTAAGTGAAGACCTTTTTGTGTCTTCGCTTCAGAGCAACGAGTGAATGATGGAGGCACTTAATCGAAGACCTTTTTAACTGTTTTTATGTGCTTTCTTCCTTTTCCCTATGTCTGTGTGCGTGTGTGGATGAATGTAATATGACTCTTTATGCTTTTGTGTTATGTGAAATGAACCATTTTGTGATTCTCGTTCACCATAATTTGTGTGTTGTGCTTTTGTATTTATTTTCTATATGTGTGTACTCCTGTTTGTGATTACTGATTACAATGTATTATTTTTACCTCCCATGACAACATGACCGTGTGTTGTTTTCATAATATAACATCCCCTTCTCCCACCCGGTATCATACCTTCTAACTCCATGGTAACTTGATTTGCTACACGATGGTAACACCTCTCATTACTCTGACAACATGCTCCACTACCCTGCCTTAGACCATATGTTCTATGGTAATTTTTAGTTCTCCCACTAAGGCATTGACAACACCCCCTCCCTTGTTGTTTTGATGGTCTTATCCCCGGAGCTCATGAGTGTTATTTTCTGTATATGCATTTTTTTGGTTTGTTTATCGTTAATATCCTTTTATCATGCCCCTAATCTTACCTGTTTTTTTATGTTCATGAAAAGACCGTCGTGTTCGGGTGTACGATGTCGAACTTGACGATGATGAAGTACTTATGTGGTGGGAAGAATTTGAACATAACAACCCATCAGCCAAAGGAAGAGCTGTTGTCCAAGGAGGTAATCAATTTTTGTTAGTTTGAGAATGCCAAAGTTGTGACGTACCATATCAATGTCTATTGATAACTTCTGTCCAAACAGCTAATAAATTATTCATAAACATACTGATGACTTATGATCTACCACCTATAAAGAGACTGATCTACCATATCAATGCCTGCTGATAACTTTTGTCCAGACTGCTTTATAAATTATTCACAAACAGACTGATAACTTATGATCTACCACTTTTGGTTGAAACCCTTTAGATTGTTTAACCTTTTTTATCATCACCTATCCTTGCTAAGCATTTCATATTGTGTTGCAGAGAATTTTCAAAGTCCCACATTTTCTACACCACACTTACCCCAACCCAAAGAGTGTATGCAGCCCAGCGCCACACCTAGATCACTAATTCGGAAAGTTAGGGTTACCCGCCCATCACAATACCTGTTGCCGCCATTTTTGGACCTCATCCCCGGCGAAGATGATGAGGTTGTTTACGCTGAAGTTATCAAGCACACAACTGACTCAAACTCCAAGATTAAGTAGTAATAAGCGACCATTTCTTAGTTTTTCATGCATTTTGTTGCCATTCCATTTGTTTTTTAGACTCTTCCCCTCTGGTATTGCAGCGTCAGGGTAATCAACATTGATGGGAGGTGGGTCACACTTGGCGAGCTTGCTAATTGTGTGAGAGAAACGGGGCAGGTCTCAACCAGTATTGCCGAGTTGCATGTTCGTGTTCTTCAATATTTGGAAATGCCAAACAAGATTATCTTCCCTTGGTTGTTGTCCGTTTATCAGCTTATTGAAGACTTCAACTTTAAATCTGTACTTCATCATTGCCGACGGGACCAACACTACATTCTAAGCCATCAAAATGAGGTACTTTCTGGGTTTTCTTGGCACTCTACACTTTTAATATCCATTGTCTACACTTTTTTTATTTTTTACAGTGCACTTCTTTCATGATAACTTCATTATATATACATAGTCTGGTATGATAGTTCATTTACCTTTGCATGGTAACTTTAGCACTCAGTTTCTGGTAAGTTGTTTCTTCTGCCATGATAACTTAGATTGTTTTGCATTGTAAGTTTAGCACTCATTATCGGGTAACTTGTTTCTTCTGCCATGATAACTTTTTCTTGTGGTCCCTGCATTTAAATATGGCTCCCTCTTTTTTGTTACTGCTATGATTATTGCAGCTTCTATTCCCTGCCTTGCAAAAGTTGGGACCGGGACCAGATGACGGTCATTGGTATGTACTGTCGCTGAATCTTAAGGCGAAACGATTTGAGGTGTTGGATTCGTTGCGTGAAGAAGATAGTCCATCTTTAATTGAGCACGCAACAAGGTATATGAATGCTATAAAGAAGGCTTGGTTGATTTCATATAAGGAGTCGCACAAGCAAATTCAAGATTATGAACTCATGTATATTGATGTTTTTAAACAAGAGAACAGGTTAGTTGTTCATCTGTGTTCCCTATTTTAGATGTAGCCCCATTTGTTAGATATCATGTTTTATGTACTCACACACACACACTCTGTTTTCAGCATTGATTGTGGCTACTTCGCTCTCACGTCTTTGGAGCTGTGGAATGGGAAAATTATTCCTGCCTTCACCCATGAGCAAGTACCGGCACTCAGAATTTTTTTGACATCGAGGTGGCTAAATCACACTCAAAACAGATGCAAAGAGTGGCGCTATCATTTGTTTGGCAACAGTTCGTGAGGTATCAACTGTCATCACCTTCCTTTTTTCCGTTGTGAGAGCATTTTTCAGTGCCGGTCTTAAATTGATGTTAACTAGTCGAAAGAAGTAGTTTAGCATTTTCTTTGTTGGCACACTGGTTGTTTTTTAGTGTCTTGTCATCACACATAGAAGAAATTCAGTACCATATGGTAACATATACCTTACGTGGCTACTATTTTCTTATATAAACAGGCTGATAAAAGTTGGTTCTCTCATTCTTTTTTGGTCATGAAATTTATCTGGTAACTTGCATTTTGTATTGCTGATAACTAGTATGAATACAAGCTGGTAGTTTTCCAAAAAAAATAGGTGGAATAACTTTTTTCTGAGTGCGTATAGTGTTGAAAACTCATTGTAGTGAAATGACACATGTAAAACATATAGGAAACTGAGGATATCCCACAAATAACTTACCCAATATGTTTACGATAAGTTTCACCACAAAATTCTTAAAACTCTAGCCCACAAATCTGCTGATAACTTACATAAATATAGGTGCTATAATTCGGATTACATTTTTGCACTGATAACAATCAGCAAAACAAATGAAGATACGTTTCCTGTCCATTCATTTGTAGTGACGATCTTGTTTTCTCTTTCATTCATCTTGCTAGAGGAGACGTGCACATGCGCTTGTCGTGGTGCACGCTGCCGCAAACACTGCACTTTCTTTGTTTTGCTGGTTTTGCAATGTCAAAGGGATGTTGATGCTTCTTTGTTTTCGACCGTCCTTTCGTGACAGTCTTCGGAGGGTCTAGTATCGTTTTTGTGTTCGAGGAATGGGATGCAGCGGCTGGCATGTTGGCGCTAGCTTGTATTGTCACAGGGATGCTTGTTTGTCCCGTGTTTGGGTTGTCCATGTTAGGTATGCTTGTTTGCTGTTCGGCATGGACAGCTTCACTCGTTATGACCACTGGAATAGAACATGGATCTTGTTGTGATTGGAACGATCCTCTAGCTTCTTCCTTGTCCTTTCTGGCCTTCTTACGTTGGCTTTTTGTTAGCGCGTCCATTTCTTCCTTGAAAGCATATAGGTGCTTCTTGGCCACCCTGGCCCCATCATCTATGAGGCAAGCGTCCTTGGCTGTTGCCTTGAAGTCCCTTAGCATTGATGTATATCGCATGACGCTTTTTCCCTCCTCTGGCATGCTCTTACTAACTGTTGGTTGTTCAAAATCAGGTTTGATTAGATCTTCCTGTTGATCCCAAGTCCACCTCTTTAGAATATACTTCTCAGGTATCTCGTAGACCCCGATTTGGTCCATCACTCGTAACACATGTGCGCATAGTATACCATCTCGCTCAAACTTGCACCAAGTGCATGAATATGTCCCTTCATCCATGTTTGCTTGCACATGGTAGTCCCTGTCCCCATATTTTGGTATGATTCCTATGACTGAGCCAACTTTGAATGACCCATGTTGCAACGTGTCACATCTGTAGCCAGTTTTCACCTTCATCTCCATCTGGAATTTGGTGAAAATATTATGCGTGTAGAGGCCCTGCACCTGTAACTTGAGTGGGTTGAAGGAGTATGTATCCACCTCTTTGTACACTGTTTCCAGGTGCTCTTTTGTCACGCTCACCATCACCTTCTCCTGTATCTCAGTGTACTGTTTTGCAAATTCCACTAGCGAGTTATTTGGGTTGACGTACTTCTTCAACACAGCATTGAATCCCTCGCTCCTTGCCGTTGTCTGCAAGAATGGGAAGAAGTCGTGCATGTAGTACACCGGGACCCAGCATTCCCTGTTTTCCCACAGCCAGTGGAAATGCTCGTTGTCCATTTTCCCATGATCGTCCAACATCTTCCACCATTTTTCCTCAAACTCCTCAACTGCGTTCAAAAACCAAGTAGATGGTAATTTCAATGCACACATCATGGTAAATCTAATACACTTAACATGATAACTTGCTTCAGGGGACAGTATGTGGTAATTTTAGTGCACACCTCATGGTAATTCTAATACACTTAACATGATAACTTGCTTCAGGGGACAGTATGTGGTAATTTCAGTGCACACCTCATGGTAATTCTAATACACTTAACAGGATAACACCTCATGGTACTCATGTTCTCAATTACATAGTTATATGTGACCCAATCTCATATAACTCTTCCACTCCATGCAATAGTGAAAAAGATGGTAAGTCAACTACACATATCATGATAACTTTTGATGCACTTATCATGATAACTTCCTTCATGCAACACTAGGTGGTTGTAGTCAATGCAGATTTTTGGAACTATAACTACATGGCAAACATGCTAAATTGGTCATGGTCACTTAAGAACATGAGTACTGGTAACTCTTTCACAACAGTCCAGTTTTTTCACATGAAACCTTATTTTTATCAACGTGGGAAAAATGTTTAATGTTGGTCATAATTTACTATATTTCAGCATGGTAACATTGGATATCGCGGCACAATTATGTAATTTGTGGCAATATGAGTGGAATGTGTTGTGTGGAAATACAATACCATTCAAGCTGTTGTCAACACAATCTTTGAATGCTTTATTCAGTGGTTCATCATCGGCCATTAACCTCCCAAGCTTCTCCTATGCTTTCTTCATAATGTGCCATCTGCAATTTCTGTGTACTATCCCGATGAACACCTCGTCAATAGCATTCCTCATGGCAAAGTCCTAATCTGTGATTATGTTCTTTGGTGCAACCCCGCCCATCGCATGCAAGAACGTGTTAAACATGCACACAAAATTGTCAGTCAGTTCGTTTTGAACAAAACCACAATCGAATTGGATTGATTGCCTGTGGTTGTTAATGCCAATGAAGGGGGCACACGGCATCTTGTACATATTAGTCATGTACGTTGTGTCGAAAGACACAATGTCGTTGTATTTCGCGTATGCCCTGCGTGATGCACCATCTATCCAGAACACGTTTTCCACCCTGTCTTCATCATCAAGTTTCATTCTCCAATAGAAATCTGGATCCTTTGCCCTGAGCTCCTCAAAGTATGCAATTGTGCTCCCCACGTCTACATTAAGGTACTCCTTGCGAAACTTGGCACGCTGATTCGCAAGGTCCTGTGTTGTGTATGGTACATTCTCAGCATCACGATAGAACCATGAAATTAGTTGCATTTGCCTTGCGGTGTCTATGTTGCATTCATGTAGAATCCGTAAGACATCTTGCTCGTCTTTGGGAATGTTCCTATGTGAGGCTAGAAATTTTGTCAGAGATGGCTTTCTTATCAGTGGATGGTTGTGGTTGTCATCAAAGCGTTCGACTCTCCACCACGCATCCTTGTGCATAAGGTAAAGGTGGGCTGGACACTCAGACCTCTTAACCTTACGCCTTTTTCTCTTCTTCATGATGCCTTCTGGGTTCAGTACATCCTGCACCTCCTCCTTCTTCTTCTTTGGCTTGCCGCCTTTCCCACACACCAGTAGTGCTCTGCTCACTGTGTTGTCCTTCAGTGTTCTTGTGTACTCTATCCTTGCCCCAAATCCATTTCTGAGTGCATATAGCTTGTAGTGAGCAACATCCTCCTCAAAACTTTCAAACTTCATTGTTGTATCAGGAGCCTTAGGTGTGGAATATGCCTCAGCGTTAACTCCTCCTTGATCAGCGTTGAGCGCTCCTGTTTTTGGACTTGTTGGCTCGCTGACCGACACATCAAAGAACCTTTCTTCTCCCCCAACACTAGAACTTGTGTAGGACATTGAGAAGAGGTGTCTAGAGGGGGGGGTGATTAGACACTAAGTACCAAAGTTGCAGTTTTTAAGTTTCTTTAAAGTTTAAGTGGAGTTTAGGCACAAATTTAACATTCACAACATATAGCAAGCAAGCATGCAAAGAGTATATGAGCAGCGGAAAGTAAAGCATGCAACTTGCAAGAATGTAAAGGGAAGGGATTGGAGGATTCAAACGCAATTGGAGACACGGATGTTTTTGGCGTGGTTCCGATGGGTGGTGCTATCGTACATCCACGTTGATGGAGACTTCAACCCATGAAGGGTAACGGTTGCGCGAGTCCACGGAGGGTTCCACCCACGAAGGGTCCACGAAGAAGCAACCTTGTCTATCCCACCATGGCCGTCGCCCACGAAGGACTTGCCTCACTAGCGGTAGATCTTCACGAAGTAGGCGATCTCCTTGCCCTTACAAACTCCTTGGTTCAACTCCACAATCTTGTCGGAGGCTCCCAAGTGACACCTAGCCAATCTAGGAGACACCACTCTCCAAGAAGTAACAAATGGTGCATTGATGATGAACTCCTTGCTCTTGTGCTTCAAATGATAGTCTCCCCAACACTCAACTCTCTCTCATAGGATTTGGATCTGGTGGAAAGAGGATTTGAGTGGAAAGCAACTTGGGGAAGGCTAGAGATCAAGATTCATATGGTAGGAATGGAATATCTTGGCCTCAACACATGAGTAGGTAGTTCTCTCTCAGAAATAGGATGTTGGAAGTGTAGGTTCAGTCTGATGGCTCTCTCCACGAATGAAGAGGAGGTGGAGGGGTATATATAGCCTCCACACAAAATCTAACCGTTACACACAATGTACCAAACTCGGTGGGACCGAATCGTTAAACTCAGTCAGACCGATTTAGCAAATAATGTGACCTTTAGGGTTTTCGGGGGGACCGGAATGCAACTCGGTAGGACCAATTCGGTTAGGGTTAGGGCATAACATAATCTCGGTGAGACCGATTACACAAACTCGATGAGACCGATTTTGATAATTAGCTAACCAGAGAGTTGGTCAGGCAAACTCGGTTGGACCGATTATCAAACTCGGTGGGACCGATTTTGATAATGAGTCAACCAGAAAGTTTGCATTGTAATCTCGGTAGTACCGATTCCTCAAACTCGGTGAGACCGATTTTG
The DNA here is from genome assembly GCF_018294505.1 of Triticum aestivum. Taxonomy (NCBI): domain Eukaryota; kingdom Viridiplantae; phylum Streptophyta; class Magnoliopsida; order Poales; family Poaceae; genus Triticum; species Triticum aestivum. Next base: position 183,566,535 of record NC_057798.1, on the reverse strand, counting down.
ATAATGGACATACACAGAGAGATTACAATCCCATCTCGGTGAGACCGAGATCCCTATCGGTGAGACCGATTTGCCTAGGGTTTGTGGCAGTGGCTAAGACATCCAAACTCGGTGGCGCCGGACAGAAAGAATCAGTGGGGCCGAGTTTGACTTTAGGTTTAGGACATATGTGGATGTGAGAAAGTGGTTGAGGGTTTTTGGAGCATATCACTAAGCACATGAAGCAAGAGGCTCATTAAGCAACACCTCATCCCTCCTTGATAGTATTGGCTTTTCCTATAGACTCAATGTGATCTTGGATCACTGAAATGTAAAATGAAGAGTCTTGAGCTTGAAGCTTGAGCCAATCCTTTGTCCTTAGCATCTTGAAGGAGTTCCCACATCCTTTAGTCCATGCCACTCCATTGTTGAACTTATCTGAAACATACTAGATAAAAGTGTTAGTCCAACAAGAGATATGTTGTCATTAATTACCAAAACCACCTAGGGAGCACTTGTGCTTTCAATCTCCCCCTTTTTGGTAATTGATGGCAACATACATCAAAGCTTTAGATAAAGATATAAAGAATAGCAAGTAAAGCTTTGGAAAGACATGTAACAAGCATAGGCTCCCCCTACATGTATGTAATCATGTGAATATGAAATATAGAAGCATGTGATAGCATAACCATGATAGAGCAGGCAATGTGTTACATGTATCTTGGCCATATGCATCAGAGCAAAAAAATATTAAAGGAAATACCTTCATGCCCATGAGTCCTTCTTGCAAACAGTATGTACATCAGCAAGAATTCCTCATACACATGATTGTGATGCATATACTTACCTTGTAGTCTTGGGTTGGCTTAGGATGATGGAATGAACCTGCGTAAACAAGGTTAGATAACACAGATGCATCTACTAACCAGAGCAAACAAAAGACACACAAGAATACCAAGACTGGGATGACATGTAGAGAGTGAGTACTGAGTACCACATTGGATTAGACATGTCACCAAGAGTAAAGATATGCAATGAATTTGAATGATCTCTTTCCCTTAGATGTCTTGCTCCCCCTGAATCTAACATGGGATACTGGGAGAAGATAGGGAACAGAAAATCAGAACTAAAAGATATAAATGAACAGAGCTAATGCAAACTAATGCAAGTAAGCACATATGAACATGTCTTTCCCCTCAAGAAGACATGTGGCATCTCTCCTCTTGAACACCAAGCATCTGGGATCCTTGAGAAATACTTTCTACTAGTATTCTCTCCCCCTAGAGGTCTCTCTCTCTCTCCCTGAAGGATCTCTCCCCCCCTATGAGATGTGATCTCTCTCTAAATGATAAGCTTTGATGTGATCTCTCTCTCCCCCTTTGAAATCAATTTCCAAGAAGGGCTTGATAAAGATGTAATCTCTCTCTCTCCCTCTGGAATTTGTCGTGAATGGGTTTGGTCCTTGAGACACAGAACAAAGCAATGATAAAAATGTGATGCTTGTAGAGGACAAGATTCATTGAGTGGAGCTGGATCAGAAGAAACACAGAATATGTGGCAAAGAGTTTTTCCTGTTATGAAATCGGTGGCACCGAGTGGTATGCTTCGATCGTATCGAAAAGATTCGGTTGGACCGAAAATAACAAATCGGTGTAACCGAGTTCATCACAGAGAAAACACTTGTCACCTCAGCTCACTAGACTACTAAGATCTCACAAAGATTTGCAAGGAATTAACTGAATGATATGCAAGGAATTAGATGCAGAAAATGCAGAGAAAACAGAAAGAAATCTAGATGAAGTTTTTTTTGAAAGGGGAAACAAATATGCATGAGACAAATGCAAAAACTCAGAAAAGAACACAGGAGAACTTCATCTAGAGATGGTCGGTGACAAAGTCACCTATGTTAGAGTATATTGACTTAGGAGTCAAGTGAGATCACTTGACCATAGGTCATACTCATCGTTTAAGCTCAAAATGGGGTTGCCATTTTTTGTTTAAGCATCTTGATGTATTCTCATCTTGTCGAGTTGCTTTAACTCATGACTCGGAGTAAAGCTTCTCTAAGATGGAATAACATACCTTGGTTGGTGGTGTTGTCCATGTAGTTGAACTTGCGTGGGTTGCTCAAGGTTGATGTAGCTCATCAAGAATTTGGAGCACCACTTGGAATTTGAGTCCATCTACCTACATGGGTTAGTTCTTGCAAGGAAGAGCACTTGTATATCCAAAAATGACAATCATGAAACTCAACATAGAATTTGTCAAAGGATATGTTTGAATGGTTTCGTGCTTTCTTGTCTTCAACCACCTTTGTATAGAGACTTGGTGATGTAGAGATTGCTCAAGATGTGAGTAGGTTACAATCTCATGGAATTTGATTCAACCAAGTACCTACATGGGTTAGATAACATGCAAGATACAAATATATCCAACACATAAGTTTTTCATCATAAGAGAAATATCAAGGATTAGTCATAAGCTCATGTCTTGCATGTATCCAATGGAATTTCTACTCCAAGTTTGAAGCATCAATGATGTTCAGTTCTCCTCTTAACTTGCAAAACACTTTCTCATCAAGAGGTTTAGTGAATATATCCGCTAATTGCTTTTTGGTGTGAACATGCTTAAGATCAATGTCACCCTTAGCAACATGATCTCGAATGAAATGATGACGAACTTCAATATGCTTAGTTCGAGAATGTTGCACAGGATTATGACCAATTTTGATAGCACTTTCATTATCACAAAGCAATGGAACATGTCTCACATATATCCCATAATCTTTAAGAGTTTGGGTCATCCAAAGTAATTGAGCACAACATGAACCAGCGGCAATATATTCAGCTTCGGCGGTGGATAAGGATACCGAGTTTTGTTTCTTGGAGGACCAAGACACAAGAGATCTACCAAGAAATTGACAAGTACCCGAAGTGGACTTTCTATCAACCTTGTCTCCGGCATAGTCTGAGTCAGGTAGCCAACAAGATCGAAAGAGGCCCTCTTAGGATACCAAATGCCAAAATTTGGTGTATGGATTAAGTATCTCACTATCCTTTTCACAGCCTTAAGATGACATTCTTTAGGAGCAGCTTGATATCGTGCACACATGCACACACTTAGCATAATATCGGGACGTGAAGCACATAGATATAACAATGAACCAATCATAGAGCGATAAACCTTTTGATCAACCGGTTCACCATCTTTGGTCAAATCAAGATGTCCACTAGTAGGCATGGGTGTAGACATACCTTTGCATTCTTGCATATTGAACTTCTTGAATAAGTCCTTAGTGTACTTCGTTTGAGAGACAAAAGTACCTTCCTTAGTTTGCTTGATTTGCAACCCAAGAAAGAATTTGAGTTCACTCATCATAGACATCTCAAACTTCTCTGACATTAGCTTCCCAAACTTTTCACTAAAATGAGGGTTAGTTGAACCAAATATAATATCATCAACATAAATTTGGCACACAAATAGTTCACCATTAACCCTTTTAGTAAAAAGAGTAGAATCAATTTTCCCAATTTCAAAGCCTTTTTCAATAAGGAACTTGGTCAAGCATTTATACCATGCTCTAGGAGCTTGTTTAAGACCATAAAGAGCTTTGTGAAGTTTGTAAACATGATTGGGTTTCTTAGGATTGACAAAGCCGGGAGGTTGTTTAACATAAACTTCCTCCTCTATTTCACCATTTAGAAAAGCACTTTTAATGTCCATTTGGTACAAAGTGATATCATGGTGATTAGCATAGGCAAGTAAGATGCGAATAGACTCAAGTCTAGCAACAGGAGCATAAGTCTCACCATAGTCCATACCTTCGACTTGTGTGTAGCCTTGGGCGACGAGACGTGCTTTGTTGCGAACAACTTGTCCATCTTCATCTTGCTTGTTGCGAAACACCCATTTGGTAGCGATGATGTTGTGGTTGTTGTCGGGCTTCTCAACCAATGTCCAAACTTGGTTCCTCTCAAAGTTGTGTAGCTCTTCATGCATAGCATTTATCCAATCTGGATCTTCCAATGCTTCTTCGACCTTCATAGGTTCAATGCTAGAGATGAAAGAATAGTTTTCACAAAAGTTAGCTAAACGAGTTTTAGAGCGAGTGATTCTCCCGGTTTGAATATCATTGTAGATTTGCTCGACGGGATGGTCTTTAGAAATTCTTGCTCGAACTCGTGAAAGCTTTTGCTTGGATCTTCGTTGAACATCTTCTTCATCTTCTTATTCTTCTTGGCCTTCTTCATTGTTGGCGTTGTCGTTCTCTTGTCATGGTGGAGAAGGAGGTTGTTGACGTTCATCTTGATGCACTTCCTCGTTTCCTTCATATTGGTGTGTCCCACTTGTGGATGCTTCCGTATCAACTCTTGGTTCACCTTGTCGTGAAGTAGAAGCTTCCACTTGGACAGACGAGGTGCTCTCCTTCACCTACGTTGGACGGACCTTGCCAATAGACAAGTCTTGGATTGCTTCCGAAGGATCTTTGTCTCCTACATCAATTGGCAATTGCTCTACTTGCGAGCCGTTAGATTCATCAAACTTCACATCTACCGTCTCTTCAACCTTTCAAGTGAAATTGTTGTAGACACGGTAAGTGTGAGAGTTTGAGCCATAACCTAGTAGGAAACCTTCATGAGACTTAGGAGCAAATTTAGAATGACGATGCTTATCAAGAATGTAGCACTTTGAGCCGAATACTCGAAAGTATCCAACTTGGGGTTTGTTACCGGTGAGTAGCTCGTATGCCGTCTTGCCGAGTAGCTTGTGAAGATACAAGTGATTTGTTGCATGACAAGCTGTCTCAACCGCTTCTGCCCAAAAGTGCTTCGGTGTCTTGTACTCACCAAGCATCGTTCTCGCCATTTCGATGAGCGTCCGGTTCTTCCTCTCAACAACTCCATTTTGTTGAGGTGTGTACGTAGCCGAGAACTCGTGTGAAATCCCTTCTTCGTCAAGAAAGGTGTCCACATTTGCGTTCTTGAACTCCGTTCCGTTGTCGCTGCGAACCTTCTTGATCTTCACTTCAAATTGGTTTTGGGCCTTCCTAGCGAAGTTTTTGAAGATCTTTTGGACCTGCGATTTATCATCAAGAAAGAACACCCACGTAAATCTGGAAAAATCATCAACTATAACTAGACCAAAAGAATTTCCACCGAGACTCTTGTAAGAGTTGGGACCAAAGAGATCCATGTGAAGTAGCTCGAGTGGCCTCTTTGTGGTCATGATGTTCTTCACGGGATGCCTTCCTCCAACCTGTTTACCTGCTTGACAAGCACTGCAAAGTCTATCCTTATCAAAAATGACATCATTAACACCAAGGATATGATTCCCTTTAATAAGCTTGTCAAGGTTTCTCATGCCAACGTGACCTAGTCGTCTATGCCATAACCAACCTTTTGAGGATTTAGCAATGAAGCAAGTTTTAGGTTGAGCCTTTTTAGTGAAATCAACAATGTATAGATCACCTCTACGTATGCCGGTAAAGACCATTTTATGATTGTCTCGACGAAACACTTGGCAATCAACTTCAGTAAATAGAACATTGAAACCGAAATCAGCAAGTCTAGATACTGAAAGTAAGTTGTATCCAAGAGATTCAACGAGCATAACATTTTGTATGGAGCTATCATGTGAGATGGCCACCTTACCGAGGCCAACCACCTTACCCTTTGAGTTGTCACCGAAAGTGACATACTTTCGAGGACTATCATTATCAGCAAGCTCACGAAACATGTCTTTATCTTCGGTCATGTGATCGGTACATCCACTATCAAGAACCCATTCCTTTCCTCCGGACATATATCCCCGAAGATTTGCCATAAGACCAAAATGTCTCATTGCATCATCAAGATCAAAGTCACTATCATCATCCTCATCATAGTATCCATGTTCAACATCGTCATGTGGTGGATCAAATCCTAGAGAGGGTGATTCATTAGAATGAGTTTGACAATGATCTTGTCTATGAATTTTTATAGCTTCGGAAATAATATCACTAATAATACCAACATTTCCTTTGGCACGCATAAGATTTGTAAGCTCAAATAGACGACCACCAAACATAGGATCACTAGTATTCATTTTACTCAAAGCAATAGACTTACGGAGAATTTCATCTAGATTTTTTAAAGAATAATCTGGAAATCGTTCCTCAAGAAATTTCCATATAGTGTAGGCACACTCAAGAGTAGGCAGTTTTATAATCAAGTTTCTAGGCAAGCCTCTAGTGATAAGATTAACAGTTCTAACATTCCTAATCATGTCAATAGACTCATCAAGGGTAGGATGCATAGGATCAACACAAGGTGCACAAGGACTAGCAATGTACTTGTTCAAATGATATTGATTGAAAATAACAAGCATCTCATTTTTCCACTCATGAAAATACTCTCCATCAAGAATAGGCACTCTATGTCTAAGACTCCCCAAAGTAGACTCATCCATCTTCCTCCAATGGTGATTAAACCAAGGCAATGGAGACCAATGCTCTGATATCACTTGTAGGACCTTGAGAAGAGGTGTCTAGAGGGGGGGTGATTAGACACTAAGTACCAAAGTTGCAGTTTTTAAGTTTCTTTAAAGTTTAAGTGGAGTTTAGGCACAAGTTTAACATTCACAAAATATAGCAAGCAAGCATGCAAAGAGTATATGAGCAGCGGAAAGTAAAGCATGCAACTTGCAAGAATGTAAAGGGAAGGGATTGGAGGATTCAAACGCAATTGGAGACACGGATGTTTTTGGCGTGGTTCCGATAGGTGGTGCTATCGTACATCCACGTTGATGGAGACTTCAACCCACGAAGGGTAACGGTTGCGCGAGTCCACGGAGGGCTCCACCCACGAAGGGTCCACGAAGAAGCAACCTTGTCTATCCCACCATGGTCGTCGCCCACGAAGGACTTGCCTCACTAGCGGTAGATCTTCACGAAGTAGGGAATCTCCTTGCCCTTACAAACTCCTTGGTTCAACTCCACAATCTTGTCGGAGGCTCCCAAGTGACACCTAGCCAATCTAGGAGACACCACTCTCCAAGAAGTAAGAAATGGTGCGTTCATGATGAACTCCTTGCTCTTGTGCTTCAAATGATAGTCTACCCAACACTCAACTCTCTCTCATAGGATTTGGATCTGGTGGAAAGAGGATTTGAGTGGAAAGCAACTTGGGGAAGGCTAGAGATCAAGATTCATATGGTAGGAATGGAATATCTTGGCCTCAACACATGAGTAGGTAGTTCTCTCTCAGAAATAGGATGCTGGAAGTGTAGGTTCAGTCTGATGGCTCTCTCCATGAATGAAGAGGAGGTGGAGGGGTATATATAGCCTCCACACAAAATCTAACCGTTACACACAATCTACCAAACTCGGTGGGACCGAATCGTTAAACTCGGTCAGACCGATTTAGCAAATAATGTGACCGTTAGGGTTTTCGGGGGGACCAGAATGCAACTCGGTAGGACCAATTCGGTTAGGGTTAGGGCATAACGTAATCTCGGTGAGACCGATTACACAAACTCGGTGAGACTGATTTTGGTAATTAGCTAACCAGAGAGTTGGTCAGGCAAACTCGGTTGGACCGATTATCAAACTCGGTGGGACCGATTTTGATAATGAGTCAACCAGAAAGTTTGCATTGTAATCTCGGTAGTACCGATTGCTCAAACTCGGTGAGACCGATTTTGATAATGGACATACACAGAGAGATTACAATCCCATCTCGGTGAGACCGAGATCCCTATCGGTGAGACCGATTTGCCTAGGGTTTGTGGCAGTGGCTAAGACATCCAAACTCGGTGGCGCCGGATAGAAAGAATCAGTGGGGCCGAGTTTGACTTTAGGTTTAGGACATATGTGGATGTGAGAAAGTGGTTGAGGGTTTTTGGAGCATATCACTAAGCACATGAAGCAAGAGGCTCATTAAGCAACACCTCATCCCTCCTTGATAGTATTGGCTTTTCCTATAGACTCAATGTGATCTTGGATCACTGAAATGTAAAATGAAGAGTCTTGAGCTTGAAGTTTGAGCCAATCCTTTGTCCTTAGCATCTTGAAGGAGTTCCCACATCCTTTAGTCCATGCCACTCCATTGTTGAACTTATCTGAAACATACTAGATAAAAGTGTTAGTCCAACAAGAGATATGTTGTCATTAATTACCAAAACCACCTAGGGAGCACTTGTGCTTTAAACTTGCTTCCTTGCTTGGCTCATGGATCCTCTGGTTAGATGTAGGTGGAGCACCTGCATGTTTTCACATGAAATGTTTTTGTCATAACATGATTTATCATTGTTTAGTGGTAACTTGTATTGAACAATTGCGGAAACTTGTAGTATGCTGTGATGATAACAGTCTACTTCCAACATAAACGTACAGTGTGACACTTTTGTAAGTGAGTTGCCACTTACCAGAACCAAAGCTAGTTGTACATGCATCATCATCATGTTGTTTCTCCTGTCCAGCACTATCTGTGGCATTTGTGTTATATCCATGGTTTTCCGACATGTTGTTGAAGCACCTGCTTACACATGTTAATAGCATATGTGGGACAACTGAAAATAACACTGTTGTTTACATACAGCAATCACATTTCTGCACATGGTGCATGCTATCTTTTTGTACTTTTTTTGTGATTCTTTTTGAGTTGACATGGATATTATCATTTTTTCTGCAGGTAACAATTTGTTACTCATTCGGGACTCTACTATACTCGGCACACCATTGCCTGCTTCAAAAATTAGTTCAAGTTTTTTTTGATGGTAACTTTTTGCATAGATGCGCCATGATGGCATGGTAACAGATGACAATACTGATGATAACTTTTGTATGAAAAAATGTGGTAGCTTTCTCTACACAACAATTATAGACTAATTGTAACAAGAGTGGATTCTGTTATGGTGTTGTGACTTCATATTTTACATACAAAAAGTATTTTTTTTAGACTAATGTCACTGTTTTTGTGCAATAAGTTGAAAAGGAGTTGTCTTTTTTCAAGAAAAAATCTTTTGCATATGCCCTGATAACTCACGTATTCTGTCATGCTAGCTTCTATGCACATTGTACAATAAATTAGGAAAAAATGGCACTTTTTTCTTCCTTTTTTCATGGGGCTTTTTTGGGTTGAACTGGAATGGAATTCAGATACAGTAGGGATTGCTTAGATGTACCTGATCCACTTGGATTCTTGCTGGATTCTGGACGCCTAGTAAGTTCTGGTGTCCCTCGTGGTAGATCAAGTCGAGATCAGGTGGTAACTTGAGCCCCCCAGGCGTTTCTACATGATTTTGCGAGATTTTTGCTGGATTCTGGACGCTTGGTGAGTTCTTGTGTCCCCTGTGGTAGATCAAGTCGAGATCCGGTGGTAACTTTCAGTTTCCTCAAGTGTATTGCATGTTTGTGAAGCAATTGCTGGGTCAAATCGGGGGGGGGGGGGGTAGGGGACGGAGATGAATGGTTGAGTTCGTCGCCAGGGAGAGAGGAAGAGGAGGGTCGATGGAGAGTGTGTGTTGCGTTTTCTTGCTGTGGAGGTAAGAAAGTTGGGTTAGAGGGGGAGGAGGTGGTCCGTGATGGTTTGGGCCAGGGTCATGTGAGGGGTGCTGAGATGGGCCTCGCAATTTCCTCCGCTCGACGGCTCGGCCTCGCGCGCTATGCGCACTCGGCCTCTTGCGCTCGACGGCTCGGCCTCGCGCGCTACGCACGCTCGGCCTCGTGAAGGTGGATCATTCGGACCTTTACTTTAGGTACAAACGTTTGGTATATATCACAGTCCATTTGTTTAACCCACAAACACCATTTGTCATTAAAACCACGAACTCTATGGACAGCAAGTAAGAAATCCCAATTGATCTTATCATAGGCCTTTCAAAGTCTAATTTGAGCATGACCCCCTCCCATTTCTTAACATGTCCATGATGCATAATTTCATGTAAGGAAAGAGTCCCGTCAACAATATTATGACTCTTAATAAAAGAATTTTGTTGTGGACTAAACAACTTATGAGCAAAAGGATCAGTCCTAATATCAGGGTTTTTGGTAATCCACTTATACATGCATCTAAATAGGCAAGTAGGTCTAAATTGTTGGATGGAATTTACCTCAGTCAGCTTAGGAATAAGAGTTATGACTCCATAGTTAAGCCTTTGAACATCCAGCCTCCCCTAAAAAAATCATCAAAGATATGCATAATATGACCCTTAATAAACTCCCGACAACATTGAAAAAATTCAATGGGGGATGTTATCAGGTCGAGGAGCTCTATTACTATCCATTGAAAAAATAGCATGTTTTACCTCTTCCTCAGAAAAAGGTCTAGTTTCTAGTAAGAATAGCATTATCACTAGTAGACATTTTTCCAGAATCATCCCGTAGGTCCTGGTCAATAGCAAACATATTGCCAGGGGCAGGACCAAACAAGTCCTTATAGTACTCAGTGGCAAGCTTTAGGATATTACCACCCCATTATTATCAAGAGAGTAAATGCTTTTTTCCCTCCTCTTCCCATTAACAACTCTAGGATAAAAAGTAGTGTCATTGTCTCCTTTTAAGAGCCATCTATCATTGAAATATTGCAACCACTGTACCTCTTCATCAGCATACAATTCATATAATTCTGAAGGAATTTCAACTTTGCAGCTATAAGCCTCCACATCTACAGGAGTTAATTCCTCGGTCCGACCACTTTGGGTCTATTGTACGCAACATTTCCTTACATTTCTACAAGAGGCTGTTTTCAGGACTCGAACCTGTGACCTCACAAGGCAACAAATTTACCACTGCGCCCAAGACTCCCCTTCATCCCCACCCTTTAAAACATTTTTAAAATCTCTTGAGCTTAATATTCAAAATATCTATAGTATCAGAGCTAGTAACATTTTGTCCTATTTTTTCAAATAATAGGAAGAAAATATTCATGCTTTAACCAAGAGACATCAAATCATTCTCTGGTCTTCTTCTCACTAAGCTGAGACACCCCACTCTCCAGGATCAAAGGATTGTGATCAGATAAATCTCTAACCAATTTAGTAACATGGACCGTAGGGAAAAGGTCTTCCCACGAAGACATAATAACCCTTAGCATTTTTTCTAAAGTGGGACTTTGATGTTTATTGGATCAAGTGTACATTCCCCCCCACCATATATCACGAAAACATTGGTGTTGCAAGAGCAAAATTGTAATGCCGGTTATGCATCTTCAGTTCTGTACTACTCTTCGATATTCTACTACCATTTTGAGTTGCACTATAGAGTGTCATTATTCTCTCTCACCATAGAACTTACATTTGTGCATCGAACAAGTGTTAGTCAGTAAATTATGTAACTAAAAAACATTATACAGTTCATAAACATAAAACTAGATAATGTTACCACCAAACTAGCTAACTTGATAAATTACTAGTCAGCTAAGTGTGATTAGAGAGTAACATGTAGTAATTCAAGTAAGAAGTACTCCCTCCGTTCCAAAATAGATAACCCAACTTTGTACCATGGTACAAAGCTGGGTCATCTATTTTGGAACGGAGGGAGTATATATCTTTTCGCAAAAATAGAAGTAAGGAGTATATATCATCAAAACAATAAAAAATGAATATAACCATAAATGGTTGTAAGCAGTAATAGCCATGAATTAACAAAATATCAGGTGGAATATAGAGTCTTCGAAGGATGAAAAAACATCAATTCACAGGTGTATAAATTACACTTATTCAATGGCCCACGTTTGGTATCCAACTCCGAGACATTACATGTCAAAACATTAGAGTACAAGACAACCAACTCATACTATGGTGATAATCCAACTCCTTCCACACAACTTGACAAGACAACCAAAAACATGTATGCGCTTTCAAACAAAAAAGATTATGCACTTGACAGGTTAAGGCACATGCAAGGTCCATGTAACTTTCAACTCCTTCCACGAGTTGCAGCATTTGTGGCCACACCAGAGAGAGACAGAGCCTGAGCCTGCACATGCTGACTTAAAATTAAGAACTATTCACTTGCAGGGTGGTAGTATTTTGAGCTCAAGTCATAAAGTGGTATTACTACCAAAGAATTACTTATTTTAGCAGCAAAACTAGAAAAACGAGCTCTATGGTAAAATTAGTTGAATTTACATTACTCACACATATATCCTGTTGTGCAGACTTATCCGAAGAATATACCATTTTGCTTTTGCCTTTGCTTGAATGTGAATTCTCCCTCTCTGGCAGAAGTTCTGGTATTCCAACAGAGTTGACATAACCCAAATGTTGGGGGCTGTACATTGCCTGGAATTTTTGTGAGCTTGATGCCGAGTTTTCCCCTCTGTACATCTGGCAAGGCATTTCCTCCTCAGACATGCCTAGTCGGTAGCCAGACTGTGTTCCACAGCTCTCCGAATATGTTGTGACTTCTTTCTGCAACATGGGACTGAGCACACCAATCCTAGGAACAGGGCGAAATGGTTTACTCGGACAATGTGGATGTTGATACTTTGCAGAAATATCCATGATCGGTGCACAACTTTCATTGATGATGTTGCTGTCTCTGTACCATATGAAATTTTCTACATCATACTGATCATGCAGATGGTATGAATTAGGAAGTAGACAACGGCTTGGCATGTTCCCTGTAGACACTTCACATTGTGTGAAGCATGTGTGCTTCCACAAGTCTACTGATCCATGAAGATGTCTTCCCTGCATATGGTCACTTGTATAGTAACCCGTCAAAGGTCCTGACATTCTTGGATCGAACATATTTCCTGCCTTTGTTTCTAATATGGATCGGAAACCATTTACCTGGATCAGATTTAATGCACTCTGGTTCCGAGGTTCAATACTTATTTGTGCTGCCTTTTCCGAGTTATAACTGCTCGAAGACGGTAATGCATGGGCAAAAGTTGAAGCCATGCCAGAGGTATCTTGATATTCCACAAAAGAACTATTATTTATAACTTCGTGCACTTTGGTGTTCTTCCTTCTCTTGTAGGTTTTCAACACTGGTGAATGACATTTTGCAGCACCGTTCCTCCGATTAATCGGTGTTGACTCATATGAATCTGAGAAGAAAGAGCAGATAAATTAGGTCATTTATACAATAAAAGAACATGGGAATTCACCAAGGCGTACACGTACCATTTACAACTCGATCTACTTTCATGGATTCTATATTGTAGGAAGGTGAACGACATTCCTCCGAACCCGTCTCTTGCGATAATTCCTTGCGGACGTCATGTTTTAGTCCTCGTGCAAATTCATTCAACATTCTAGCTGGTGTGCTGGTATTATTATGTAATGGTTCCAATTTATGCCTGCAGCTTTCGCAATACCATCGTCGAAATGTTTTTGTAGTAACTAGCAATGAATTGATGTGGTCATCAAATAGTGAACGGAAATTTGAGTCATTCATCTGCATCTCACGAACATACCCACTGTGGCCACAAGAATATTAACTATCAGTGAGGCAATGAGTACATGTAGCTTTGATAAATACATGCAAAAGGAACTGCTAAAGAGAACATATAGGATGGATCAGATGCCAAAATTAGTAATAAATGATTCTGTAAAATGAACTACAAGATCACGTTTTACTTCAATCCATCCACCTGATTAACTACAATAAAAGTGATATCTGTTGGGCCACAACAACAACATTCAAAAGTAATCCATCCACCAGATTAACTAAAGGAAAATTTGACATTATGACTCCCATCCACCAGATTAACCAAGCAAACAAGGAAAAAAAAGCCAAATCATTTTACAGCCATAACTTTGGGATTATTGGTGTTTCTTCTTTTACCCCTCTTACCCCCATGAAACCTGAACAAAATAGAAGCACCTCCCAGCAAACAAATGGATTATGCTAAGCCTGATAATTATGACTCCGTGTGCATGGGCACTAAGGCAATATAATTCTTTTTTATCTAAAGCAAAGCACGGCAATTCAACTAGTATTAGAAGCTATGGGGACTAATAACTTGTAGGTCATGTTATGATTTTCATTTTCCAAATAGATCAGCATATCTAAAAACATTAACTATTTGGGATAATAAATTGTTTGGAATTGCAAGCTTCTTGCCTATAGTGTGCAAGATAATCACTTCATAGATTTGGTTATCCGCCCGAAGGCAGTTATTTTTTTTTTTGTAACCTGAAGACAGTTATCTGTCTGATATATTGATCTAAACCATTCATGAATTGTATAAACACTTAAAACCTGGACCCCAAAATCAAAAGTATGATATGCTAACATCTGTTACAAATTATTTAGGCATAGCATACCCCCAACACACATCAAAACTACTATAACATAGCATAGATAGAAGCGTAACGAGATTACCTTATGGAGAAATGGTGGCATTGCCCATTATCTATGTTATCATCATTTACATCAAGAACAATTTGATCAGAGGACCTCTGCTCCATTTGAGAAGTGCTAAATCCAGGTGTAATCATGAAATTCTTCATAACTAGTTTATCTCCCGCAACATAATTTTGTTCTTTAAAAGTAGAAGAATGGTACTGTCAGTTGTAAATCTATAAAAATAATATATATATTCTAGCATTAGACACATGAAACGGGCACACACACATACAATTCTTGGACCATAAAAACGATAAACCCTATATAAAATTTATGAAAATCTAGAGAAGATATATGAAAATCAATGAAAACTAAAAAGCCAAGCACATAGTATGACAATTCGCTATGGGGCAACCCTAGAAATTTCCACCTAAACCTGCTAGCAAAAGGAGAGTAACCAAAAAAGAAAGACTTTGAAAACACAAATTGCAAGCCTAGAAAAGTAACACACGATTTGCCATGGGGATGCATCTTAAGTTGTCGTTATGCATCACACGAGATTGGAACATGCCCTGGATCATGGCAAATTGTGTCATTTCAAAAAAAAAAAGTTATGGTAACAATTAGATTGTGTGTCATTTCCAAAAACTAATGTTGTGATCATGGCAAAATGACATGGTGACACATCTTAAGATGACGCTATGCTATCACTTATGCACGGCCACTTTGCATAAGATCATGGCCACTTTATCTAGAGTAGATCATGGCAAATTTGTGTGTAAGTTTCTACATTGGCAACTTGTGTGTTTATCCTGGTTCACAACAACAAAAAATTGTGCATCGCCAATGTACGTATGGCAAATCTTTGACATGTGATAGTTTTTATGCATAAACCACGACAACTTTGTGTGTTGAAGATATACAAGATTATGGCAAAAATATGCGTCATTTGCAAAAAAAAAGAGGTTAGGATGCTTTAATAACCAATTTGTTGGCAGAAAATATACCAGGTTGCCATGTTTAAAGAAAGAGGTTTTCCATGTGGTAAAATTAAATAAAAAAACTAGTTGCCATGCTCCAGAAAAAAAAAAGGTTTTCCATGTGATAAGAAGAAATGTTTGGAAATATTTGTTGTGTTATTTGCTTACCATACTTAATTTGATGCCATTTTTAAATTTGCTAGCTATTGTGTCACGCTGACACCTGATGGAGCGAACGTTGAATCATCGTGCCACGCTGAGATGTGCCACATTGGCAATGTGCGAAGATTCACACACGCGGTCCGACAGTATGCCTTGCATCGCGCCAAGAATCGAACGAGCGATCATATGCTACAAATGGGCCTCCCGTGCCGTTATAAACAAATCTGAAGCGGTTTCAACAACCACGAGAGGTATTGTCCTTCCTAGAATATTCAGTTAAACTATCATTTTGAGTATATTTTAGTTGAAGTAGAATATTAATTACACCAAAGGAATTAATCTGTAGATGCCATATTCGATGGTGCTGATTACGTGCCGATTCCTGATTTTTTTAGCTGTCATCCTATTTTTATGTTAATTTCTCTACAGTACCATCCAATATGGATGGCCCATTTTCTGTAACCTACTTGTAGTCCTCGATATAAGGATCTGATTTTATTGGTAAACAAAATATGAAAATGTTATGGCATATGATCGCTCGTTCGATTCTTGGCGCGATGCAAGGCATACTATCGGACCGCGTGTGCGAATCTTCGCACATTGCCAATGTGGCACATCTTAGCGTGGCACGATGATTCAGCGTTCGCTCCATCAGGTGTCAGCGTGACACAATAGCTGGTAAATTTAAAAATGGCATCAAATTAAGTATGGTAAGCAAACATAACACAACAAATATTTCCAAATATTTCTTCTTATCACATGGCAAACCTTTTTTTTCTGGAGCATGGCAACTAGTTTTTTTATTTAATTTTACCACATGGAAAACCTCTTTCTTTAAATATGGCAACCTGGTATATTTTTTGCCGACAAATTGGTTATTAAAGCATCCTAACCTCTTTTTTTCTTGCAAATGACGCATATTTTTGCCATAATCTTGTATATCTTTAACACACAAAGTTGTCATGATCTATGCATAAAAACTACCACATGTCAAAGATTTGCCATATGTACATTGGCGATGCACAATTAATTTTTTGTTATGAACCAGGATAAACACACAAGTTGCCAATGTAGAAACTTACACACAAATTTGCCATGATCTACTCTAGATAAAGTGGCCATGATCTTATGCAAAGTGGCCGTGCATAAGTGATAGCATAGCGTCATCTTAAGATGCGTCACCATGTCAGTTTTGCCATGATCACAACATTAGTTTTTGGAAATGACACACAATCTAATTGTTACCATAACCTTTTTTTTGAAATGACACAGTCTGCCATGATCCAAGGCATGTTCCAACCTCATGTGATGCATAACGACAACTTAAGATGCATCCCCATGGCAAATTGTGTGTTACTTTTTTAGGCTTGCAATTTGTATTTTCAAAATCTTTCTTTTTTGGTTACTCTCCTTTTGGTGGCAGGTTTAGGTGGAAATTTCTACGGTTGCCACATAGCGAGTTGTCCTACTATTTGCTTGGCTTTTTAGTTTTCATTGATTTTCATATATCTTCTCTAGATTTTCATAAATTTTATATAGGGTTTATCATTTTTATGGTCCAAGAATTGTATGTTTGTGCCCGTTTCATGTGTCTAATGCTAGAATAGATATATTATTTTTATAGATTTACAACTGACAGTACCATTCTTCTACTTTTAAAGAACATAATTATGCTGCGGGAGATAAACTAGTTATGAAGAATTTCATGATTACACCTGGATCTAGCACTTCTCCAATGGAGCAGAGGTCCTCTGATCAAATTGTTCTTGATGTAAATGATGATAACATAGATAATGGGCAATGCCACCATTTCTCCATAAGGTAATCTCGTTACGATTCTATCTATGTCATGTTATAGTAGTTTTGATGTGTGTTAGGGGTATGCTATGCCTAAATAATTTGTAACAGATGTTAGCATATCATATTTTTGATTTTGGGGTCCAGGTTTTAAGTGTTTATACAATTCATGAATGGTTTAGATCAATATATCAGGCAGATAACTGTCCTCAGGTTATAAACAAAAAAATAACTGCCTTCGGGTGGATAACCAAATCTATGAAGTGATTATCTTGCACACTATAGGCAAGAAGCTTGCAATTCCAAACAATTTATTATCCCAAATAGTTAATGTTTCTGGATATGCTGATCTATTTGGAACATTAAAATCATAACATGACCTACAAGTTATTCCCTTTGTGGGATATGTGATATTTGGGATCACATATTTTGCTTCCACTAACGCATTAGTCCCCATAGCTTCTGATACCAGCTGAATTCCCGTGCTATGCTTTAGATAAAAAAGAATCATATTGCTCCAGTGCCCATGCATGTTGAGTCATCATTGTCGGGCTCAACATAATCCATTTGTTTGTTGAGAGGTGTTTTTTTTATTCCAGAGGTTTCAGGGGGTAGGAGGTGTAAAAGAAGAAACACCAACAAATCCAACTTTATGACAGTAAAATGATTTAGCTTTTTTCTTCTTTGCTTGGTAGAATAATGTTGACTTTTCCTTTTTAATTTGGTGGATAGATTACTTTTGGATTTTGTTGTGGCCCAATAAATATCATTTTTCCTTGTAGTTAGCCAGGTGGATGGATTGAAGTAAAACTTGATTTTGTGGTTCATTTTGCAGAATCATTTATTGCTAGTTTTGGCATCTGGTGCATCCTATATGTTCTCTTTTGCAGGTCCTATATGTTCTCATAGAAGAAGAATGTGGAGGGAAGTAAGGTTCAATATGTCACAAATTAATCAAACACATGACTCCTAAAATTCAGATCATACATATATATCGAAGGATATCTAGCAATAGAATAACAAAAGAAATATAATTGAACTGAGCACATCACAATAGACAAGAGCTGAGCGAAGAAGGTAGCACAACGGTAATAAATATGAAAGGCATATTTCATCACTGGTGTGCGATAAGGATTGGGTGTAAGATTTATTTTCCTTCGGCCATTTCATCAAACATTTCGTATGCATAAGCCAAATCAAAAGACGGTAAAAATGGATCGAGGTAATTGGCCACCTGGTTGCATGTGTCGAGTCATAGCTTCATGGGAGCTACCTGTGTGGGTGATGAACTACGAAGCATCTGGAAGCAAGCCAGGAGTGTGTGGTCCATGAGCCATCGAGGCTGTACTCAATCCACTGCTTTAATATCAGCACAGGTTGCACGTTACTGGAGCAACATTATGGTGCAGCAGAGCAACAACATCAAAGAACATAACTTTTTTACCTAGGGTTGGTGCATGAGGTGTATGGCGGACATTGTAGTACATGAACAGGGTAGAAGATGAGTGGTGGCTGGAGCATGATGCTGATGACGGCCGGAGGTTGTCGGGGATGGCGGGGACTGATTGAAGACAGCAGCAACTGGTTGGTTGGCGAGCTGATCTAGAGGCAGGGTCGCGACTGCATCGGCTGGAGTCTGAGGCCGTCGATTCAGACAAGCCGACCTAAATGCAACAGCAGCAGCTCCCACTACTCGAGGGGAATTTTTACTATCTGCAGTAACATTGGAAGGCTTCAGATGCACATAGTGTCCAGCATCAATGCAAAATGAGAAGGAAGTTGCACTAAACAAACCTCCTCCAAAGTTGTGTCTTCCTCTGGAAGCAAGTTGCAGAGCACATGAATATGCCGCACATTTCCTAACATATGGCGATGGATCCCTGACACATTTCTTTACAGCAACAGATAGTCTGATACAATCAGAGCAACGAATGCAATCTGAAGCCATGGTGTGTAAGGCCCAAGACGTCACCTTTATGTGTGATAAATCATTCTTGAATATGCTAATGGAAAGGAGAGCTTTATTCTGGCACCTGCGATAATAGCAAGAAAATTTGCAGAATCACTTCCAACAGCACATGGCAATTACTCAAAATTCAACTAGTTGCAGGATTCAGACTTATAAGGTAGTATGATCTTTGTCAACAACATCAGAAAGAATCTCTGTTTGCATGTCAAATAGTATGTAATTGCAGCAAATTCATGGTTCAATCGAAGCATTTACCAAAAGAAGATATTGTTTCTCCGATCAAACATGCAATGACCGCATGAATCTAGCTGGACCAACAGTAGTTGAGCTCACGTACGTGATTACTCCGACCTGGCTCAGTTACCAGGAAAAGGTTGGCTCGCTTCTCCGTGTCTCGGAGCAGTTAGAGGTAGACGAACTCCACCGCCGCCCCATTCTTGACCACCTGCGCCGCCCGATTGCAAATCAATTAGAATTCCGCCCAGAAAGAGACGAAAGCAGGGGAATTTCCGAACCAAACCTGCGGGAAGAGCGCGTCGACCTGTCGGCGCCGAATCGGGAGTCTACGGAGGCGTCGTCGGTCGGTCGCGGTCGTCGTGGAACTGCGCGTCGCTCCCCATCCGCCCCATCACCCACGAAACTGCCGCACCGCGCTGCTCGCCTGCAGATCGAACGTAGCTCGATAGCATTACCAACCCTCTCCGGCCGCGGCGGGGAGGCTGGGAGGAGCGGATCTCGACGGCAGCGAAGAGGTCGGCGAGGGGAGAGGGGGGAGGGCGTGTCCGTCCAGATCTCGAAGACGTAACGGTTGTCTACAGTCTCGGCCGACATCGAAAGGGCCTCCTCGGCTGGCCCGGTATTTACATGGGCCGGACCACAGCGTATTCATATTTTTCTATTCTCTCCCGAAAATGACAGATTCGGGAGCCCCTCTTGACAATTCTTAAAATACGGAACAGTTTTTAAAAATGTGATCAAAATTTGAAAATTCTAACATTTAAAGAAATCACGATATATTTTTAATTTATTTTTAAAAAAGGAACTTTTTAGAACTCCGAGCAAAATTTGGAGAAAAGCAAATGATTAGATATGTGAACAATTTCAGAAATCCTGAATATTTTTGAATTTGTGAACAAATAGTGAAAACATGAACAGTTTTCATCTTCTGCGCACTTTTTGGAAAATGTAAAACATTTTTGAATTTTTAAATAAAAATTGAAAACATGGAAATAAATTTTGAACAAAATTTTAAAAACACAAACAATTTTATAAAAAATAAACATATTTTGAAATTCACTATTTTTTAATGTATGATTTTTTATATTTTAAAGAAATTTTAAGAAAAATCCAAATATTTTTGGAATAAAGGTTTTTTAAAATAAATTTAAAAAGGAAAGAGAGATAAAAAAACAGAAAAATGAAAAGAAAAAAGAAAATGAAAAAACCAAAAGAAATCGAAAAAATGGTGAAAGAAACAAAAAACCGATTCAGGGAACCTTCTTTCCAAAACCGGCTGCCTCGCTCGGGTATAGTGGGCCGACCTAAAGTCTCGCACTGGGCGTTCGCCTGTGCATTTGCGCGAAAATTTGACGCAACGAATCATATAGGTTTTCCCGTTGTTGGGTGTTGTACACTGCTATCCCCGTCTCCTCCCCAAAATCTGACACCGGCATACTGCTCCTACGACTAACGAGGCAACCTTCTTCTCCCCCTTCGCACTATAGATTCCAATGGCGACATTGTGCGGTGGTGGATTGATTCGCTCGAGGTCAGTCAGCAGCAGAGGAGGGGATGTGACGACTGTTGGCGACCACCGTAAGCGGGGGAGGAGCATGGGGATCACGCATCAGATTGATCCCCGCGCCGGAGATGAGTGCAGTGGCGGTGGCCTCAAGCGGAACTCGCGGTAGAGTGTGATAAAAGTTAATAAATTCTCACAAATGATGTCTGAAAATTAGAGGTTAAAAGTGATGGATTTGGTCGCTGATGTTGCCTATTTAATGATGAACAACCATGATTATGGTTGCTGCACTTGCATAGTGCTGCTGCCAAGTGATGATAATCTTGAGAGTAGAGATAATTATGGCACGTCTCTTTTTGGGTAAAAAAGGGTTTTATTTTGTAATTATAGAATTTATATTATAATCAAGAGGCAATATGTCCTCAATATACGGGGCCTCTACGGATCCATACAACTGTGCTATGTGCCAAACAATCTGCTACATTTAGTATGACACACCTCTTTTTATTGGGAGCAGATACACTTGCTTTTGGATCTTTAGTATCTCTATTCAATTATCCCCCTGTGGTTGCATTTTTTTAGGAATGATTGCATTGTTTCTTTAATAGAATGAAGTGTAATAGAGAGCACATTTTATTTCCCTTCTTTTTGTAAATGATGTGACCATTCTATGAGAAATAAAGTCTTTTACCCATAAAAAGTGTAATAGAAGAGAGAAAGATGCCGCTTTCCTCTCGAAAACCAATTGTTTTTGCCAGTTGTGATTGATTTTGCTTTTTTAACACAGTACAGACGCACGCGCTCATATAAACGCGCATACACTCACCCTTATGAACGCATACACGCACACCCTACCCCTATGAGCACCTCCGAGGGACTGAGCCGGCATATCATCTTGGGATTTTA
The DNA here is from genome assembly GCF_018294505.1 of Triticum aestivum. Lineage (NCBI taxonomy): Eukaryota > Viridiplantae > Streptophyta > Magnoliopsida > Poales > Poaceae > Triticum > Triticum aestivum. Next base: position 183,544,723 of record NC_057798.1, on the reverse strand, counting down.
CGAAGTCACCTTAGGCGCTTCGTATAGTTGACTGAAACGTCTCCGCCCACTGAAAGCGTATCGCCGGAAAACCTGAAATAAATCAAGAATAAATGCACGCATCAGGAATTAAACCCTGATGGGCTGAGGATACCACTGTCCACCTAACCATCCCAACCACAAGTTGGTTCGCGTGATTGATTTTGCTGACTATATTGGCAATTCCTCTGTTGAGTTGTACTCCCTCCATCCTAAAATATAAGGTGTATTCTTATTTTTAAGTCAAACACATGCTTGTTTGACCAAGTATTTTGGAAAAAGTATCAACATCTACGGTACCGCATTTGTATAATTAGATCCATCATGAAAACTATTTTCATATTTTATTTATTTTGTATTGTAGATGTTGCTATTTTATTCTGTAATCTTGGCCAAACATACATAAGTTTGACTTTCACGAAAATCGATACACCTTATATTCCGGGATGAAAGGAGTATTGATCTTCTTTGCGAAGTTTTTTTTTTCTAAGGTACTTAAAACTACTAGCATGCATGATGCAAGTGTGTTGCGACGGAGCCATTGGATTAGGAGGTCGAATACCCTTAGTGTCTTTGAGTCCGTTGTATGATTTACGATTAGTAAAAACAGCAAAAGTATGGTAAGAGGCATGCAGTGTCAGAGAATTTAAAACACCAATGGTAGGTTGGGAAGCGGAACTAAAACCAAGATCGGTTTTTAGTTAAAGTCACACTTTTGTGTTTGTTATTGTGCCTTCTATAAAGATGTTAGTCTCATATGAAAGTAGTGTATAAGAACTCCTGCATACTTCTCTGTTAATTAATAAAATTTGGGTGTGCTTCGCTAGAAAAAAAAGTAAACAAGATGTACATTCGCCGGCCCCAACATGCGAACCTTGCAGCTCCGGTCAACGTAAAAGCACTAGCAGGTGAGGTCGTGATGCCGGGCAAAGCTGCAAAGCAGCTATTCTTCTTCTTACCTGAGAAGTACGCGAACGCCACCGAGGCCGGCCATGAACGCCAGCGGCACAAATGAAGCGTAGAGAACGCAACGGCGTGCGTGCTCGCTGCCTGCCAAGGCGCCGGACATCCATGCCATCGCAGCGACGGCCTCCGCTAAGCCAGCAGCGCCGGCGGAGACGACGGAGGCGTAGTAGGCGAGCTTGTGGCCGTCGAAGATGCCGGTCGGCGCCTTGTACAGAGCCGCGGCGACCGCCATGCACGCGGTGGTGAAGCCGATGGCGAAGATCAACCATTCCACTGACCGGTGGCCCTGCATCCCCGGTCCCGGGTCGAGCTCGCCGACCTCGACGTTCAGCGCCACCTCATCCATTCTTGGACAGATTGCAGTAAACTTGGAGTGGTAAGAAACTGCTTGATTAATTCCCACCATGGGAGCCTGTAACCCGGATACTCCTATATAAGATGAGGCCCGCTTTAATCAATTGCAGTTTAGTTTGGCGTATGCTACCTTTTGGCGTGAGTTTTTTTTTTCATGGTAATACGTGTCTTATTCATATCATAAAGAACAAAGTACAAGTCACGTAAGAACCGACATAACAAAACTGAAAAGATAGCAGAACATCTCTGAGCTTGACACTAACGCCCGTCACCTGCCTCCAGCACCACCACAGCAGCAACCGAAGAAAAGAATGACGGATCACCTCCTCACCCGAGCTCGACGCGGCTCCATCGCTGATATGCAGCTTTGCGGACCTCCAAGGTGGCTCATCAAAAGTGAAGCCATTGCCGTTGAACGAATCAGACCGGGGCAACACGCCGGACACGCCATCGAACTCCAGATCTGGCACCCCACCACGACTAAGACGCCGAAGGAGGAAACCATATCTGCCATCCACGAACCACGAACCCAGCACACGTTTCGTCTTCCAGATGTCGTCGATGCAGACCACAATCTGCATCCGCTCCTGGACTACCTCCCAAGCTCCATGCCGACGCTGGAGCAAACGTCGTCGCAACGACGGAGCCCGAGGACACAGGTCCACCACAAGGATACCGCCGCCGCCACGCCATCCTTGCTTGAACAGACTGATTTGCAGATCCATCCCCAACCATAGGACTGATGGCCTCGTCAGGAAAGGATCCGAAGAATATTTATTCAGCATCGTCATCGTCGCCGCCGAAGCAAAGGCGATGAACAACCTAAAAACCTAGACTACGGATGAGTAAAAACGATCCACACGCGTGGATCCGACGACCCCCCTCACCACCGACGACCAAGGTCGCCGGCGGAAGGGAGCCGCCGAAGAACGGCGTTGGAAGATCGGCCTCTGGCGGCGGCTAGGGTTGCAGCCGCCAGGTACGAGAAGAAAACAACTCGGCTCGAGTCTGGTCGTGGCGATCTCGTACGGTAAATGTCTACTACCACGACGATTTTGGCGTGTGAGTTTGCGAACCGTCGGTGTCAGAACGTGAAATAAGATCTACGTACGTACTTCCCAGTCAGTACGAGGGAACCTATGCAGAGACAGAGACTATTTGACTGTCCGGCCACCCTCAGGGGTCCTGCCGTGTGGAGCTATCCGTGGTATGTTCCCACTTCTCGGAAAAACAATGGAGTAATATTTTTGTGTCACCACAGATATCACAAAGAAGTTCCTGAGAAAGTTCCTTTGGTTGGAAGCCAGGGATTGTGGAGTTTCGTATTTTGTACTCTAAGTAATAACTGGAATGTATATAAGAGGATGTTTGGATACGTTTTAGTCCCATGACTAAAAGTAGTGAGACTAAAACTTGCTAGCCTCACCCATGCTTGGATACAAATACTAAATAGACTAAAATCTAGTTAATGAGCATTTATTATCCTCCCAACCCTCCAATCCAGAACTCGCATGTGTTAAAGGAGAGGAGTTAAATGAGGAGAGAGAGGACTAATCCACATTTTAGTAGGGTTCTCCTGACTAAATTTTTTTAGTCTCAAGACTAGTTCTAGCCTCTCTTTAGTCAGGGGTGATTGGAACTTTAGCCTCTAAAATAGACTAGTTTTAGTCAGACTAAAAATAGTCCCTTGGATCCAAGCATGCTCTAAGTTCAATTGGACAAGACTATCTGTATGATAATATCATAAGTTTATCACCCCCAACCACGATGTCCTCACTTCACAGCTAGGGGCGGAGCCAGGATTTGAACATGAGGGGGGCGAAACACTATTTAACATAAAAGATTATATATCACTGTATGTTAAACTCTCAATGATAGCATCGATGATAAAGCATAGAATTATGGTTCGTAACTATATTAAAAAACGATAGCTCTCAACAAACTGTTGAAACTTGAAGTTGAAGCAATTGGTTCCAAAAAGTATTTACCCCATCAGTTGTTGTTGTCTTTCACTTCATCTTTAACTACTATAAAAAAGATGCATAATTACTAAAATCATTTACTATTTTGTATGAAGCATTAATTAAGTACATTAAGTTCGTAAGTTATAAAAAAATCCTATTACTATCGTTTCAAAATAATTCGATTTTTAGGTTGATCCTAAGTCAGACTTCTTCAAATTTGTGGAAAAATATAGCAACGTCTGAACACCAAATTAGTTTTGTTAGAACCTTTGGAAAAGAAAATCATGCTATGTACTTTTTTATGTTGATCTTAGCATATTTTTTTTATAAATTTGATCAAATGTATGTTACTCAACAAACGTAGAACTGTAATTAATTTGAAACGGTAGGATGTAGTATGTAGTGTACCTGCATCTGTTCTGCTCACCGGCGTCTACCCATATTTGCTCCGCCTGCGTCTAGCCCTCCCCGCACGTCGACAGCAGATTGTAGATCAATGGACGGTGCTGTTGCCGTGGGGAGTAGCGGCCAGCGGCAATGGCGAACGCCCTAGCCCCTAGCAGGACACACCGATGACAAGCGGCAGCGACGGCCGCGAAAGCCCTAGCAGATGTGACACACGTACGTCCGCACATATCAATCGATCGATCTGATTGATCAATCTAAAAAATAATAGCCAGCCACAACCACCGTACATAGGTTATTGGGTTATATGGGCTTCTCTACTTCGATGATGTTTCGGTTAATTGCTAACATATGGGCTGGGCTAATTATGCAATTTGTTCTGGCCATTAGGCATATACAGTACATACTATCTACACGAATTGTTGAGGGGGGCAAGCGATTGGCAGGGGTCTGACCCCTGCTCGCCCCTCCTTGTCTCCGCCCCTGTTCACAGCTTGGACGCTGATCCTTCCCCGCATCTCCGTGAACTTCTGTCGTTCCAAAGACTTTGTCAGGATATCTACAAGCTGATCGTCGGTGTAAATGTAGTTGACTTTAATCTTGCCTTCTTCCACGCAATCTCGTATGTAGTGATACCTTATATCAATGTGCTTACTTCTATCATGATGCACTGGATTCTTACATAGAGCAATCGTGAACTTGTTGTCAACATAGAGCACCACTCCTTCCGGTTCCTTGTCGGTGAGGTCACCGAGTAGCCTTTCTAGCCACACACCTTGACCCGCCGCGGTTGCAGCTGCAATATGCTCCGCTTCACAAGATGATAATGCGACCACCTTCTGCTTTTGTGATAGCCAACTCACAATGCTTCTTCCCAAGAAATATGCCACGCCCGAGGTACTTTTACGGTCGTCAATATCTCCTGCCAAGTCGCTATCACTGTAGCCAAGTAGCTCCACCATCTCCTTCCGCTTTTCTCTCAAATAGACACAACCGAAGTTAGTTGTCCCTTTGATGTACCTGAGTATTTGTTTCACAGCTGCCCAATGTTCTGTCGTGGGTGCTTCCATGAAGCGACTCACTACGCCAACGGAGTAGGCCAAGTCCGGTCGTGTATTCACAAGATACCTTAGGCTTCCGACCACACTTCTATACTCCGTTGCATCAACCGTGGGTGCTTGGCTCCTCTTGCTAAGTTTAAGTCGAGGCTCCATTGGAACATGACTTGGACTGCAGTCCTCCATGCTACAAATTTCAAGAATCTTCTTTGCATATGCCTCCTGGCATAGTGTGATTCCCTCCGTCTTTTGATGTACCTCGATCCCGAGATAGTAAGTCAAGAGCCCTAGATCACTCATCTTGAAAAGCTCCTTCATTTGTAGCTTGAATCTAGCAATCTCCTCCTCATCTGCTCCAGTTATCAAGAGATCATCAACATAGATGCCCACTAGGAGACGATCCTTGCCTTTACCTCGTTTATACATAGCATGCTCTAGTGGACTTTTCTCAAAACCAAGAAAAACTAGTGTACGATCAAGCTTGATGTTCCACACCCGAGGAGCTTGGCATAGCCCGTACAATGCCTTGTGTAGTTTCAACACCTTGTGCTCCTCTCCCTTTTTGATGTAACCCGGTGGTTGCTTCACATATACTTCTTCTTTCAACTCCCCGTTTAAAAAAGCGGATTTAACATTCATGTGATGTAGCCTCCAAGATTCTTGAGCCACGAGAGCTATAACTAGCCTCACCGATTCCATCCTTGTGACAGGAGTGAACACTTCCTCGAAGTCTACACCTTGCTCTTGCACATATCCTTTGGCTACGAGCCTTGCCTTATGCTTCATCAAGTTTCCTTCGGCATCTTTCTTTACTTTGTACACCCACTTGAGCCCTACGGTTTTATGGTCGTTGGGTGGTTTCACGAATTCCCATGTATTGTTGTCTCGGATTGATCCTAACTCCTCATCCATAGCACGACGCCAACACTCCTCCGTATTTGCGTCTTCAAATTTCGTTGGTTCCTCGACGCTAAGTAGACAACGCCGTCCTCTTCCTTTAATTTTCACAAGATTTACTTTTGGAAGTGCTTCCTTTGGATATAAATCCACCACTGGCCGAAGACGGACTGGTGTCGGCGGACGTTCCCTTCTTTCCTGTTCAGTCAAAGACGAAGTAACATCATATGGAGTTGCCAAACTCCCGATTTCTGGCGATTGGAGCACTCCTGGACTGGCTGTACGTCCACCAGATGAACCAGTTGAGATTGGTGTTCCTTCTCCTACACGTACAAGAGAACTAGCCAGCTCATGTGCACCACGTGGGCTTCCCAGGCTGGTTGATGAGCCACCTGGGCTTTGAGGTGGACAGCCTCCTGATGGGCTTCGTCCAGTGCCTCCACGCATATGTGAACCACCAGGTCGAGCGCCGCTGGCGTTGCCTGGCGTGTCTTCAGGCGCACCAGCCGGTCCTTCTTGCTCGTGCGCGCGTGACGCAGCGGGAGTAGCTGGCGCGTTTCCATTTTCTGTCGCGTCGTCCGCACCGTTTGTCGCGGCTGACGTCTCCGGTTGATCACCAATGTCTGCATGCTCGTAATCGTCGTAAACAACGTTGAAAATATCATCGGAAGATGGGTATACCGGCTCGGTGAAGTTCCAATTCCATGACCTTGCTTCTTCAAAGACCACGTCGCGCGTCACAACCACCTTATTGGTTGAGGGGTTGCACGCACGGTACGCCTTCGTGCCTTTTTCATAGCCAACCAACACCATTGAAGTACTCTGATCCGCCAGTTTGCTAGTATGCCCACCCACCATTTTCACATGCGCCACGCACCCGAAAGTGTGGAGATGATCAAATGTGGGCTTGTGTCCATACCATGCTTCGTACGGCGTCATCCCAACCACACTCTTGGTTGGAGCCCGGTTCAGCAAGTAAACGGCCGTATTGACCGCCTCACCCCAAAACTTGCCCGGCATGCCTTTGCTCTTCAACATGCTTCGTGCCATCGCCACCACGGTTTGATTCCTCCGTTCCACAACACCGTTTTGCTGCGGTGAATATGGTGCCGTAAAATACCTCTTGATCCCTTGAGCTTCGCAAAATTCCGTGAATGCACGAGACTTGAACTCACCCCCCCCCCCCGATCAGTATGAAGGGCCTTCAGCTTGGCTTCATATTCTACTTCAGCCGCCATCTTTATTATCCTGAAGACTTGCTGAAGTCGTTGACGACGAGCAAGAAGTATCTGTTTCCGGCAGGTGTGGCCGGTGTAATCGGTCCGCACAAGTCTCCGTGGACAACTCGAGAGCTTTACTCGCTCTAAAGTTTCCCTCTCTTGGGAACGGGGCTCGCCTTTGTTTCCCAATGAGACAACTGTCGCACACTTGGTCGACATGATTGATGCACGGTAGACCATGTACCATCTCCTTTTGTCCAAGTTGCCGAAGAGCCTGGAAATTTAGATGACCGTAGCGCGCGTGCCACTTCCATGCCGAGTCGTCCATGCTCGACAGGAGACATACCGGATCCACACGATCCAAGTTGAGGACGTAGAGCCTGTTTGGTGACCTCTGCACCTTCATAATCAACATCCTCTGATGATCATACCCCCATAGAAAGCCATCTTCGAGCACAATCTTGCAACCACGCTCCTCGAGCTGGCCAAGACTTATGATGCTACTCTTTAGCTTGGGAATATAGTACACATCTGTGAGTACCTTGTGACCGCCATTCTTCAACTCAAACAAGACAGTACCTCGCCCTGCAATGTCAACGGTCCGTCTGTCACCGAACCGAACCGTGCCTCCCACCGAAACACTGAGCTCAAAAAATTGGTCCTTGTCGCCGGTCATGTGGTTGCTAGCGCCCGTGTCGAGGTACCACACGTGCCTCGACGTGTTAATCCTCTTCTTATCGTGAAGATAAACTGCCTCCTCTATGAGCGTGACAACCTCTGTAGCCGGCGCCTTTGGAGCTGGACTATCCTCATCCATTAGCTCACATACTTCGACCATGAGCATCATGTCTCCATCATCGCCTCCTTTGGCCATGAGAGCTTTTTCCTTCGGTGGTTTCTTGCACTCCGACTTGAAGTGCCCCATGATGCCACAGTTGTGACACTTGATCTTGCGCTTGTCGAACTTCTTCTTCTTTGGAGCGTCGTCGCCGGCGTTCTTCTTACTTTGTTATTTTGGCGCACGATCTTGGCGAGTGTTGCTGCTGGAGCCCTCGCCACCTCTCCTTGAGTCCAGCACCAACCATTGAGCCTGTGTGAGCATGACATTCTCATCATTCCTCCCATCCCCGAGACTGTACCGCATACGCTCGTCGTGAGCCTTGTAGCTTCCGACGAGATCGTCGATGGAGAGAGTCTCGAGATCGACGCACTGCTCGATCACCGTGACAATCTGCAGGTACCGGGGAGGAGCTGCGTGCAAGAACCGCTGGACAACCAGGTCTCCGTGAGGTTTTCACCAAGCGCGCAGATCCGATTGACGAGAGTAGCCACCCGTGAAGCGAACGCATCCATGGACTAATTGTCGCCCATGACCAAAGTCTCATAGTTCCTTAGGAGAGTTTGGAGATTGGCTTGCTTGACGCGGGTGTGTCCCTCGAACATGAGCTTCAAGGTATCCCACGCTTCCTTCGTCGTTTCTTTGGCGATCAGGTGTTGGAGGACATCCATCGGCATCACCGAGTAAATCGCTGACGCCACCTGCCGATCCTTTCGGTGCTCGGCTCCCTCCTTCTTGAACGCGTCACCTCTTGGATCGACCGCGTCCCATAGCTCATTGGCGTGGAGACCACACTTCATGAGGGCCTTCTAGACCCCGAAGTTCTCGCGATCAAATCGTGGGTACGAAGAACTCGCCGGAGCAGCAAATACTTTAGCCGCATCGGAGTACTCCGCCAGCTGCTTGTTCTTGTCATCGTCCGTCATGATCCTCCGTTACTATAAGATCAACCTTGCTCTGATATCAATTGTTGGCACAGACCCGACCTTGACGACGCTGTTGTCGAGTACTTTCCGACAATATGCAGCGACGTACAACCTACAGCCGATTGCTTCCGGCTGCTTCGACAGAGACGAGCACACGCACGTACAAGTCTAAAGCTAGCAATCACACGAGGACACAGGAGACGCGAGCGATGGCTAAAGGCCCGTGTCGAGCCTTTACTTTTTACTGCTTTGATCGATCTGGTCTGATTACATGAGGGTACAACAGTATATATATTAGCTAAGCTAGTCCTACTAGTCCTAGTCCTAGTCCAAATACAAATCCTACTTGGTGACTGTACCAAGTCCATACCGGACTGGTCACACTGCGTGGTTGACTCCAACAAAGTTAGTATCATGTATGTGATACTACTGTATGAATATGATACTACCTCCTACAATGAGGCGATCGGTCCTATGGTTGGGGATGAATCTGAAATCTAGTCTGTTCAAGCAAGGATGGTTCGGCGGTGGCGGCCAGGGCCGGCCCATAGGCCGGGCAAATGGGGCGCCCGCCCTGGGCCCTTGGAAGGCACGGGCCCCGGCCCAGGTATTATTTCCTCCATAGGTAGGAAGCCCAGAAAAATAGCGACAGTAAAGAGGGCTCTCAGCGTCGATCTCGTGCCCTTTACCGTGCTCCTCGACTCCTCTTCCCCAAAACAGCGCTTCCATTCGCGTGTCGTCTCCGATTCCAAGATCGCCGCCGGCCATTAATGGAGACTAAAGGCGCAAATCGGCCCCCCAATCGTCTCTCCTTCCTCCTTCAAGGTTCTGCCCGTTCCCCATCAGCTAGATGTTGGAGAGGAGACGGTACATGTTCTTCTTTTCTTCCTCCCCATAACCCTGTCCCCCTGTCAATTATATAAGCGTGCCCTCCGACGAGGCGATGACTCCATACCTGACATCTCTTCTTCTTATCTTCTGCTCTTCAGACTTTCGTGGATCTAAGTTTTAGCGCTCGGGAGCCAGGAGAACTGCTAAGTGGAGAAGGGGGGAAAACAATTCAGTTCATGGTGTTGTGTTCTTGTTCGTGCTGACTGCAACCTCCAGAGCTACTGATTTGGCCACCTACAACCACATTCAGGTGCTTTTGTTCCTTGTTTTAATCATTTTATGATGCTTGTTCTTGTTTATTGAGATGTCCTCTAGAAAGCATTTATCTGGTAGTGCCAAAAGGAAGAGAGAAAAGGAAAAAGACGAAGAGGTAAAATCCCTGAAAGGATCACTTAACAATTTTTTCAGACCTGTTAGTTCTTCTACAGATCCCCTGGAATTGGCCATAGTAAGTGTTGAAGAACAACCAACTGAGAATACAAATTCTACTGATGATGATATGAATTTTTGGAAATGGAATGATGATATGAATGAGGGTAATAACAATTCCAGTGAGCAAGAAAATGTAACTCATTCACCGAGTGTCGATAAACAACAACAATTCACTGTTGACATTTTTGATCCACGAAACTGGGATAATCTGGATGATAAGGCTAGGGACATTTTAGTTGAGAAGGGTCCCGTAAGAAATGATGATATTGTGTACCCTCCAGATATTAATTCTAGACATTTTTCACAATCTTATTATTCTAGAAAGTTGAGCAACGGAGAGGTACATGATAGGAAATGGTTGGTTTACTCTGAACATGCTAACAAAGTGTACTGCTTTTGTTGCAAGCTTTTCAAATCCCATAGCAACAAGAGTGCGTTAGTAGGTAATGGATTGAGTGACTGGAAGCATCTTAGCGAGAGGCTTAAAGAACATGAAAATGGTGTAGAGCATATTAAAACCATGAACACTTGGAATGAGTTAAAAGTTAGACTAGCCAAAAATAAGACCATTGATAAGGATTTCCAGCAGCAGATCAATAAGGAGAGAGAACGTTTGAGACAAGTGTTAGTGAGATTAGTAGCCATTGTTATATATCTTGGTAAACGTAACTTGGCTTTTCACGGATATAGTGAGAAACTTTACCAACACAACAATGGTAAATTTTGGCATGTGTAGAGATGATTGCTGAATTTGATCCAATAATGCAAGAACATCTTAGACGAAATCAAAATGATGAAATTTATCATCACTATCTCAGCCACAAAATCCAGAATGAGTTGATTTCTCTATTGGCCTCTAGTGTTACTAAGTTCTATCTTACAAACTATTAAAGAGGCTAAATATTTCTCCATAATTCTTGATTGTACTCCAGATGTTAGCCATCAAGAACAAATGACCCTAATTATTCGATGTGTTAACATGTCAAATAAGAAAATAAAAATAGAAGAATTTTTTATGGAATTTTTTACGGTGGATGACACTTCTGGTTTGGGTCTTTTTAATGTACTTCTTGATGCAATAGAGTCTTATGGCTTAAATATTGATAATCTAAGGGCCAATGGTACGATAATGGTTCCAACATGAAAGGAAATAAACAAGGGGTACAAAGTCGTTTACTTGAAAGAAATCCAAGAGCTCTATATATGCCATGTGTGTGTCATAGCCTCAATCTTACTTTGTGTGATATGGCAAGTTCTTGCAGTAAAGTTATATCCTTCTTTGGAATTGTGCAATGAATTTATGTTTTATTTTCAAGTTCCACAAAAAGATGGAAAGTTTTACTTGACCATATTCCTAGTTTAACCGTGAAAGGTTTGTGTAATACTCGGTGGGAGAGTCGAATAAAAAGTGTAAAAGCTATTAGATATCAAGCTCCACAATTAAGGCTAGCTTTGTCCGAGTTATGTAAAATTTGTGATGATGCCAAGTCAAAGAGCGACGCAAAAAATTTATTTGATGCACTTGGTAGTTTTGAGTTTTCACTTGGCATGGTTATTTGGCATGATATATTATTTGTTGTAAACATGGTGAGCAAGAAGTTGCAGTCTGCATCTATGTGTGTCGACCCTACCTTGCAGCAAATTGAAGGCGTAATCACTTTTTCGATAAGTACAGAGATGAAGGATTTGCATTTTGTTTGACTATCGCCAAAGGTCTTGCAATTGACATGGGCATAAAACCATCATTTCCAATAAAACATAATGTTACTAGGAAGAAACAATTTGATGAACCTGATAACAAAGAAGTTCTAAAAGCTGAGAAGGCATTTGAAGTTAATTATTTCTTAGTTGTGGTTGATATTGCAAAGGACTCTTTGACAAGTAGGTTCAAAGAACTCAAAATGTTCAAAAATATATTTGGCTTCTTACTTAGCTCAAAAGACATGAAGTTATTGGATGATGTTGAATTATGCAAATGTTGTGCTAAGTTCGTAGAAACATTTTCACGAAATGGTTCATGCGATGTTGAGTTAGATGATCTTTTTTCTGAATTAAGACTGCTGCAAATGACTTTACCAGAATCAGATTTGCCATTGCATGCTATGGAGATTTTTGAGTTTGTTAGAGATATTGAATTTTTCCAAATGTTTTAATTGCTTATAGAACTTTGTTCATCATAACCCAAGAGTATAGGGGATCACAACAGTTTTTGAGGGTAGAGTATTCAATCCAAATTTATTGATTCGACACAAGGGGATCCCAAGAATATTCTCAAGTATTAGTAGTTGAGTTGTCAATTCAACCACACCTGGATAACTTAGTATTTGCAGCAAAATATTTAGTAGCAAAGTAGTATAGAAGTAATGGTAACAGTAACAAAAGTAACAGTAGCAGTTTTGTAGTAATTGTGACAGCGGCAACGGTAAAGTAAATAAGCAAAGCACAATATGTGAAAAGCTCGTAGGCATTGAATCAGTGATGGATAATTATGCCGGATGTGATTCCTCATGTAATAGTTATAATATAGGGTGACACAGAACTAGCTCCAGTTCATAAATGTAATATAGGCATGTATTCCAAATATAGTCATACGTGCTTATGGAAAGAACTTGCATAACATCTTTTGTCCTACCCTCCCGTGGCAGCGGGGTCCTAATGAAAACTAAGGGATATTAAGGCCTCCTTTTAATAGAGTACCGGACCAAAGCATTAGCACTTAGTGAATACATGGACTCCTAAAACTACTGTCATCATCGAGAAGTATCCCGATTATTGTCACTTCGGGGTTGTCGGATCATAACACATAATAGGTGACTATAGACTTGCAAGATAGGATCAAGAACTCACATATATTCATGAAAACATAATAGGTTCAGATCTGAAATCATGGCACTCGGGCCCTAGTGACAAGCATTAAGCATAGAAAAGTCATAGCAACATCAATCTCAGAACATAGTGGATACTAGGGATCAAACCCTAACAAAACTAACTTGATTACATGGTAAATCTCATCCAACCCATCATCGTCCAGCAAGCTTACGATGGAATTACTCACACACGGCAGTGAGCATCATGAAATTGGTGATGAAGGATGGTTGATGATGACGACGGGGACGAATCCCCCTCTCCGGAGCCCCGAACGGACTCCAGATCAGCCCTCCCGAAAGAGATTAGGGCTTGGCGGCGGCTCCGTATCGTAAAATGCGATGAAACTTTCTCTCTGATTTTTTTCTCCGCAAAAGCAAATATATGGAGTTGGAGTTGAGGTCGGTGGACGTCCAGGGGGCCCACGAGGCAGGGGGCGCACCCTAGGGGAGGGGGCGCGCCCTCCACCCTCGTGGACAGGGTGTGGGCCCCCTGACGCTGATTCTTTCGCTAGTATTTTTTTATTAATTCTGAAAAGTTGCTCCGTGGATTTTCAGGTCATTCCGAGAACTTTTATTTCTGCACAAAAATAACAACATGGCAGTTCTCCTGAAAACAACGTCAGTCCGGGTTAGTTTTGTTCAACTCATGCAAGTTAGAGTCCAAAACAAGGCCAAAAGTGTTTGGAAAAATAGATACGACGGAGGCGTATCACCCCCAAGCTTAAACCTTTGCTTGTCCTCAAGCAATTCAGTTGACAAACAGAAAGTGATAAAGAAAAACTTTTACAAACTCTGTTTGCTCTTGTTGTTGTAAATATGTAAAGCCAACATTCATGTTTTTAGCAAAGATTATGAACTAACCATATTCACAATAACACTTAGGTCTCATGTTTACTCATATCAATGGCATAATCAACTAGCGAGCAATAATAATAAATCTCGGATGACAACACTTTCTCAAAACAATCATAATATGATATAAAAAGATGGTATCTTGCTAGCCCTTTCTAAGACCGCAAAAACATAAATGCAGAGTACCTTCAAACATCAAGGACTGACTAAACATTGTAATTCATGGTAACAGAGATCCAGTCATAGTCATAGCCAATATAAACTAATAGTAATGCATGGAAATGACAGCGGTGCTCTCCAGCGGGTGCTTTTTAATAAGAGGGTGATGACTCAACATAAAAGTAAATAGATAGGACCTTCACAGAGGGAAGCAGGGATTTGTAGAGGTGCCAGAGCTCGATTTTGAAATAGAGATGAATAACATTTTGAGCGGTATACTTTCACTGTCAACATAACAACTAAGAGATCTCGATATCTTCCATGCTACACACATTATAGGCGGTTCCCAAATAGAATGGTAAAGTTTATACTCCCCCACCACCAATAAGCATCAATCCATGGCTTGCTCGAAACAACGGGTGCCTCCAACTAACAACAGTCCTGGGGGAGTTTTGTTTGCAATTATTTTGATTTGATTTGAGCATGGGACTGGGCATCCCGGTGACCAGCCATTTTCTCGTGAATGACGAGCACAATCCACTCCTCTTGGGAATAATCCGCCTAACATGGAAGATACAGACAACCCTAGTTGATACATGAGTTGTTCGAGCATACAAAACAGAATTTCATTTGAAGGTTTGGAGTTTGGCACATACAAATTTACTTGGAACGACAGGTAGATACAACATATAGGAAGGTATGATGGACTCATATGAAATAACTTTGGGGTTTATGGAGTTTGGATGCACAAGCAGTATTCCCGCTTAGTACAGGTGAAGTTTAGCAAGAGACTGGGAAGCGGCCAACTGAGAGAGCGACAACAGTCATGAACATGCATTAAAATTAATCAACACCGAGTGCAAGCATGAGTAGGATAGAATCCACCATGAACATAAATATCGTGAAGGCTATGTTGATTTTGTTTCAACTACATGCGTGAACATGTGCCAAGTCAAGTCACTCGAATCATTCAAAGGAGGATACCACCCTATCATAACACATCACAACCATTTTAATAGCATGTTGGCACGTAAGGTAAACCATTATAAGCTCCTAGCTAATTAAGCATGGCATAAGCAACTATAATCTCTAATTGTCATTGCAAACATGTTTATTCATAATAGGCTGAATTAGGAACGATGAACTAATCATATTTACAAAAACAAGAGAGGTCGAGTTCATACCAGCTTCTCTCATCTCAAGCAGTCAATCATATATCGTCATTATTGCCTTTCACTTGCACGACCAAACGGTGTGTATAATAATAATAGTGCACATGCATTGGACTAAGCTGGAATCTGCAAGCATTCAATTCAAGGGAGAAGACAAGGTAATATGGGCTCTTGGTTAAATCAACAATCATGCATATGAGAGCCACTTAAACATTTCCATTATGGTCTTCTCCTCTCGACCCCCAAAGGAAAGAAAATAAATAAAACTATTTACACGGGAAAGCTCCCAACAAGCAAAAGAAGAATGAGAAATCTTTTTGGATTTTCTTTTAATTACTACTACAAGCATGGAAATTGAAATAACTATTTTTTTGGTTTTTCTTAAGGTTTATCAAACACACAAGAAGAAAGCTAGAAAAAGAAAATAAACTAGCATGGATAGTATAATGAAAAAGTATGAGCACCGACGACTAGAATGAGTGTGTGAACATGAATGTAATATTGGTGAGAAATACGTACTCCCCCAAGCTTAGGCTTTTGGCCTAAGTTGGTCTATGGCCATGGGTAGCCTGGCTGATATCCGAAGTTGTAACTGGGGTCGTACTGAGATGCAGCAGCCATTCATTGCCTCCTAGCTGCAGCATGGCGGCGAGCTGCCTCCGTCCTCCTCTCGTACTCGTTTGCCTCCTCCCTGGTTATAACATATCTTCCTTTTGCCTGATAGTCAAAGAGGGCAGGAGCAGGGAGAGTAATATGGACAGCGCGACGTCTGTCAAAAATTAGTCGATACTGGAGGAATTGTTCATTCCTCTCAAAAAAATGATGATTAACCATGGCATTATAATCTAAATAAGCGGAAGGCAACTCCCTATCATTTTCATGTATAGGTATACCAAGATAATTAGCCACACGGGTCGCATAAATCCCTCCAAACAAGTCTCCAACTAAACCATTATTATGCAACCTACGTGCAACAATTGCCCCCAAGTTGTATTGTTTATCACCTAATACAACACTCTTGAGAACACAAAGATCAGGAACACACATGTGACATGCTTCATCTTTACCGTTAATGCATATACCAATATGAAGAGAGCAAAATAATGTATAGCAGGAAAGTGAATGCTCCCTATGGTAGCTTGTGCTATTTCTCTAGATTCTCCCAAAGTGATACTAGCAAGAAAATCTTTATATTCAGATTTACGAGGTTCATTAACATTGCCCCACTGCGGGAGTTTACAAGCAGTAGTGAAATCTTCTAGGTCCATGGTATATGATTTATCATAAATATCAAACATGACATTTTGAGAATTACGCGAAGATGTAAATTTAAACCTTCTCACGAATGAATAAGTCAAATGGTAGTATTGAGGGCACTTATCTTGCATGAAGTCCTCAAGATCGGCATTATGCACATATGCATCAAATTCATCCTTGATGCCTACTTTGACCATAAACTCCTCTGGCGGCCACTCACAAGACCGCATGTCAGCTTTCCTTGGTGGTTCGTCGTCTTGCTCACGTATTGCAAGTGTGGGTCCTTTATTCCTTGAAGAACCACCTTGGTACATTTTCCTGGACACATTTCTTCCTCTGAAAAATTTCTGATTTTTTTTGTAACTCAAAATAAAAGTGAATCAAACTCAACAAAACTGATAGTAACTACTCCCACAAGTGCCTAGAGACTATATCATGCATTAGAATTACTTGGGACCATGTAAATTTGACATGCAAGCTCAAGAACAGGGTCACCTAGGCAGCAAAAATTTGCAATGAATAAAGCACTAGAATTAATTGGACCATTGGAGGAGTCACATACCAAAGAACAATCCCCCAAAGCAATTTTGTGAATGGAGCTTTAAGCAAGGACATCGAAAATGGCAGCAAAGTGAGCTAGAACTCATGCTTGAGCTGGATAGTGATTTTTTTTGGGAGGAAGAAGAAGTGCGTGGGTGTAGGAATAAGTGGAGGGGGGCCACCGTGGGCCCATGATATGTCTCCGTCGTATCTACTTTTCCAAACACTTTTGCCCTTGTTTTGGACTCTAACTTGCATGATTTGAATGGAACTAACCCACACTGACGATGTTTTCAGTAGAATTGCCATGGTGTTATTTTTGTGCAGAAATAAAACTTGTCGGAATGACCTGAAAACCCATGGAGCAACTTTTTAGAATTAACAAAAAATACTGGCGAAAGAAATAGTGTGAGGGGGCCCACACCCTTTCCACGAGGGTGGGGGGCGTGCCCCCTCCCCTTGGGCATGCCCCCTGCCTCGTGGGCCCCTGGACGTCCACCGACCTCAACTCCAATTCCATATATTTGCTTTCGTGGAGAAAAAAATCAGAGAGAAAGTTTCATCACGTTTTACGATACGGATCCGCCGCCAAGCCCTAATCTCTCTCGGGAGGGCTGATCTGGAGTCTGTTTGGGGCTCCGGAGAGGAGGATTCGTCGCCATCGTCATTATCAACCATCCTCCATCACCAATTTCATGATGCTCACCGCCGTGCGTGAGTAATTCCATTGTAGGCTTGTTGTATGGTGATGGGTTGGATGAGATTTACCATGTAATCAAGTTAGTTTTGTTAGGGTTTGATCCCTAGTATCCACTATGTTCTGAGATTGATGTTGCTATGACTTTGCTATGCTTAATGCTTGTCACTAGGGCCCGAGTGCCATGATTTCAGATCTGAACCTATTATGTTTTCATGAATATATGTGAGTTCTTGATCCTATCATGCAAGTCTATAGTCACCTATTATGTGTTATGATCCGACAACCCCGTAGTGACAATAATCGGGATACTTCTTGGTGATGACCGTAGTTTGAGGAGTTCATGTATTCACTATGTGTTAATGCTTTGGTCCAGTACTCTATTAAAAGGAGGCCTTAATATTCCTTAGTTTCCATTAGGACCACGCTGCCACGGGAGGGTGGGACAAAAGATGTCATGCAAGTTTTTTTCCATACACACGTATGACTATATTCGGAATACATGCCTACATTATATTGATGAACTGGAGCTAGTTCTGTGTCACCCTATGTTATAACTATTACATGAGAATCGCATCCGATATAATTATGCATCACTGATCCAATGCCTACGAGCTTTTCACATATTGTTCTTTGCCTATTTACTTTACCGTTGCCAATGTTACAATTACTACAAATTAGCTGCTATTACTTTTGCCACTGTTACCGTTACTTCCATACTACTTTGCTACTAAATACTTTGCTGCAGATACTAAGTTATCTAGGTGTGGTTGAATTGACAACTCAACTGCTAATACTTGAGAATATTCTTTGGCTCCCCTTGTGTCGAATCAATAAATTTGTGTTGAATACTCTACCCTCGAAAATTGTTGCGATCCCCTATACTTGTGGGTTATCAGCCCACGAGGCAGGGGGCGCGCCCTGGACCCCCGTGGCCAGGTGCCAGCTCCCCCTGCTGTGTTCTCAGTGCCAGATATTCTCAAATATTCCAGAAAAAGTCATATTAAATTGGCAGGGTATTTGGAGAACTTTTATTTTTGGGGTATTTTTTTATTGTATGGGTAATTCAGAAAACAGACAGAAAATACTATTTTTACTTTATTTAATCTAAATAACAGAAAGTAAAAGGAGGGTACAGAAGGTTGTGCCTTCTAATTTCATCCATCTCATGCTTATCAAAAGGAATCCACTAACAAGGTTGATCAAGTCTTGTTTACAAACTCATTCCGAATTGCATGAAACCGGAGAAATTTCAAATAAACACTAGGTTACCTCAACGGGGATATGCACATCCACAATAATAAGAATATCATATTTCGTCTTGAAAGTAGGAAGAGGAAATTCAAAACCTCCAATAATGATAGTTGGAATTTTTCCAATAGAATTGATGCTATGAACTTGAGGTTGTTTCCTCAGAAAGTGTACCGTATGCTCATTACCATTAACACGAAAAGTGGTATTGCCTTTGTTGCAATCAATAACAACCCCTACAGTATTCAAAAAGGGTCTACCAAGGATAATCGACATACTATCGTCCTCGGGAGTATCAAGAATAACAAAGTCCGTTAAGATAGTAACGTTTGCAACCACAACAGGCACATCCTCACAAATACCGACAGGTATAGCAGTTGATTTATCAGCCATTTGCAAAGATATTTCAGTAGGTGTCAACTTATCCAATTCAAGTCTATGATATAAAGAGAGAGGCATAACACTAACACCGGCTTCAAGATCACATAAAGCAGTTTTAACATAATTTCTTTTAATGGAGCAAGGTATAGTTGGTACTCCTGGATCTCCAAGTTTCTTAGGTATTCCACCCTTAAAAGTATAATTAGCAAGCATGGTGGAAATTTCAGCTTTCGGTATTTTTCTTTTATTTGTAATAATATCTTTCATGTACTTAGCATAAGGATTTACTTTAAGCATATCAGTAAAATGCATACACAAAAAGATAGCTCTAATCATTTCAGCAAAGCACTCAAAATCCTCATCATCCTTTTTCTTGGATGGCTTAGGAGGAAAAGGCATGGGTTTCTGAACCCATGGTTCTCTTTCTTTACCGTGCTTCCTATCAACAAAGTCCCTCTTATCATAGCGTTGATTCTTTGATTGTGGGTTATCAAGATCAATAGCAGGTTCAATCTCTACATCATTATTATTGTTAGGTTGAGCATCAACATGAACATTATCATTAACATTATCACTAGGTTCATGTTCATCACCAGATTGTGTTTCAGCATCAGAAATAGAAATATCATTGGGATTCTCAGGTGTGTCTACAACAGGTTTACTAGAAGCATGCAAAGTCCTATCATTTTTCTTTTTCTTCTTTTTAGAGGGACTAGGTGCATCTACATTATTTCTCTGAGGATCTTGCTCAATTCTCTTAGGATGGCCTTCAGGATACAAAGGTTCATGAGTCATTTTAGCCGTTCTAGTAGCCACTCTAACGGCAAAATCATGTTTATTATTTAATTCATCGAGCAAATCACTTTGAGCTTTAAGTACTTGTTCTGCTTGAGTGGTAACCATAGAAGCATATTTACTAATGAGTTTAAGTTCACCTTTAACTCTAGCCATATAATCACTCAAGCGTCCAACCATGTAAGCATTACTCTTTAATTCCCTACCAACATAAGCATTGAAATTTTCTTGTCTAGCAATAAAGTCATCAAATCCATCCAAGCATTGGCTAGCAAATTTAGTAGACGGGATTTCAACTTTATCGTATCTATAGAGAGAATTTACCTTTACTACCTGTGTCGGGTTATCAAGACCATGTGTTTCTTCAATAGGTGGTATATTAAGACCATGTATTTCTTCAACAGGAGGTAAATTCTTAACATCCAAGGTCAAAAAAAATTCTTAACATCTTCAGCTTTAATACCTTTTTCTTTCATAGATTTCTTTGCCTCTTGCATATCTTCAGGACTGAGAAATAGAATACCCCTCTTCTTCGGAGTTGGTTTAGGAGTAGGCTCAAGAATTGGCTTAGGAGTTGGCTCAGGAGTTGGCTCAGGAAGTGTCCAATTAATTTCATTAGTCAACACATTATTCAATTTCAATTCAGCTTGATCGACTGTTCTTTCCCTGAAAACACAACCAGCACAACTATCCAAATGGTCTTCGGAAGCATCAGTTAGTCCATTATAAAAGATATCAAGTATTTAATTTTTCTTAAGAGGATGATCAGGCAAAGCATTAAGTAATCGGATAAGCCTCCCCCAAGCTTGTGGGAGACTCTCTTCTTCAATTTGCACAAAATTATATATTTACCTCAAGGCAGGTTGTTTCTTATGAGCAGGGAAATATTTAGCAGAGAAGTAATAAATCATATCCTGGGGACAATGCACACAACCAGGATCAAGAGAATTAAACCAAGTTTTAGCATCACCCTTTAATGAGAACGGAAATATCTTAAGGATATAGTAGTAGCAAGATTTCTCATCATTAGTGAACAGGGTGGCTATATCATTCAATTTAGTAAGATGTGCCACAACAGTTTCAGAGCATAGCCATAGAAAGGATCAGATTCAACCAAAGTAATTATCTCACGATCGACAGAGAATTCATAATCCTTATCAGTAACAAAGATAGGTGAAGTAGCAAAAGCAGGGTCATATTTCATTCTAGTATTCAAAGTTTTCTGTTTCAGTTTAGCTAATAACTTCTTAAGATCAGATCTATCATTGCAAGCAATAAAATCTCTAGCGGTTTCTTCATCCATAACATAATGTTGGGGAACGTGGCAGAAATTCAAAATTTTCCTACGTGTCACCAAGATCTATCTATGGAGAGACTAGCAACGAGGGGAAGGAGAGTGCATCTACATACCCTTGTAGATCGCTAAGCGGAAGCGTTCAAGTGAACGGGGTTGATGGAGTCGTACTCGTCGTGATTCAGATCACCGATGATCCTAGTGCCGAACGGACGGCACCTCCGCGTTCAACACACGTACAGCTCGACGATGTCTCCCACGCCTTGATCTAGCAAGGAGAGAGGGAGAGGTTGAGGAAGACTCCATCCAGCAGCAGCACAACGGCGTGGTGGTGATGGAGGAGCGTGGCAATCCTGCAGGGCTTCGCCAAGCACCTACGGGAGAGGAGGAGGTGTCACGGGAGGGAGGGAGGCGCCAAGGGCTCAGGTATCGATGCCCTCCCTCCCCTCCACTATATATAGGGGCAGGGGAGAGGGGGAGGCGCAGCCTTGCCCCTTCCTCCAAGGAAGGGGTGCGGCTAAGAGGGGGGGAGGAGTCCATCCTCCCCAAGGCACCTCGGAGGTGCCTTCCCCCTTTAGGACTCTCCCCTTTTTCCTATATCTTGGCGCATGGGCCTCTAGGGGCTGGTGCCCTTGGCCCATGTAGGCCAAGGCGCACCCCCTACAGCCCATGTGGCCCCCGGGGCAGGTGGCCCCACCCGGTGGGCCCCCGGGACCCTTCCGGTGGTCCCGGTACAATACCGATGACCCCGAAACTTGTCCCGATGGCCGAAACAGGACTTCCTATATATAAATCTTTACCTCCGGACCATTCCGGAACTCCTCGTGACGTCCGGGATCTCATCCGGGACTCCGAACAACATTCGGTAACCACATACAAACTTCCTTTATAACCCTAGCGTCATCGAACCTTAAGTGTGTAGACCCTACGGGTTCGGGAGACATGTAGTCATGACCGAGATGTTCTCCGGTCAATAACCAACAGCGGGATCTGGATACCCATGTTGTCTCCCACATGTTCCACGATGATCTCATCGGATGAACCACGATGTCAAGGACTCAATCGATCCCGTATACAATTCCCTTTGTCTAGCGGTATGGTACTTGCCCGAGATTCGATCGTCGGTATACCGATACCTTGTTCAATCTCGTTACCGGCAAGTCTCTTTACTCGTTCCGTAACACATCATCCCGTGATCAACCCCTTGGTCACATTGTGCACATTATGATGATGTCCTACCGAGTGGGCCCAGAGATACCTCTCCGTTTACACGGAGTGACAAATCCCAATCTCGATTCATGCCAACCCAACAGACACTTTCAGAGATACCCGTAGTGTACCTTTATAGCCACCCAGTTACGTTGTGACGTTTGGCACACCCAAAGCACTCCTACGGTATCCGGGAGTTGCACAATCTCATGGTCTAAGGAAATGATACTTGACATTAGAAAAGCTTTAGCATACGAACTACATGATCTTGTGCTAGGCTTAGGATTGGGTCTTGTCCATCACATCATTCTCCTAATGATGTGATCCCGTTATCAACGACATCCAATGTCCATGGTCAGGAAACCGTAACCATCTATTGATTAACGAGCTAGTCAACTAGAGGCTTACTAGGGACATGGTGTTGTCTATGTATCCACACATGTATCTGAGTTTCCTATCAATACAATTCTAGCATGGATAATAAACGATTATCATGAACAAGGAAATATAATAATAATCAATTTATTATTGCCTCTAGGGCATATTTCCAACAGTCTCCCACTTGCACTAGAGTCAATAATCTAGTTCACATCGATATGTGATTAACACTCAAGGTCACATCCCCATGTGACTAACACCCAAAGAGTTTACTAGAGTCAATAATCTAGTTCACATTTACCATGTGATTAACACTCGATGAGTTCTGGGTTTGATCATGTTATGCTTGTGAGAGAGGTTATAGTCAACGGGTCTGAACCTTTCAGATCCGTGTGTGCTTTACAAATCTCTATGTCATCTCCTAGATGCAGCTACCACGCTCTATTTGGAGCTATTCCAAATAACTGTTCTACTTAGAGCTATTCTAAATTGTTGCTCCATTATACGTATCCGGTATCTCTACTCAGAGCTATCCGGATAGGTGTTAAGCTTGCATCGACGTAACCCTTTACGACGAACTCTTTTACCACCTCCATAATCGAGAAAAATTCCTTAGTCCACTAATTTCTAAGGATAACTTTGACCGCTGTCCTGTGATCCATTCTTGGATCACTCTTGTACCCCTTGACTGACTCATGGCAAGGCACACTTCAGGTGCGGTACTCAGCATGGCATACTGTAGAGCCTACGTCTAAAGTATAGGGGACGACCTTCGTCCTTTCTCTCTTTTCTGCCATGGTCGAGCTTTAAGTCTTAACTTCATACCTTACAACTCAGGCAAGAACTCCTTCTTTGACTGATCCATCTTGAACACCTTCAAGATCACGTCAAGGCATGTGCTCATTTGAAAGTACTATTAAGCGTTTTGATCTATCCTTATAGATCTTGATGCTCAATGTTCAAGCAGCTTAATCCAGGCTTTTCCATTGAAAACACTTTCCAAATAACCCTATATGCTTTCCAGAAATTCTACATCATTTCTGATCCATAATATGTCAACAACATATACTCATCAGAAATTCTATAGTGCTCCCACTCACTTCTTTGGAAATACAAGTTTCTCATAAACTTTGTATACACCCAAAATCTTTGATCATCATCAAAGCATACATTCCAACTCCGAGATGCTCACTCCAGTCCTCAGAAGGATTGCTGGAGCTTTGCATACTTATTAGCATATTTCAGGATGGACAAAAACCTTCCGGTTGTATCATATACAACCTTTCCTCAAAAAAATCGTCGAGGAAACAACGTTTTGACATCCTATCTGCAAGATTTCATAAATAATGCAGTAATTGCTAATATAATTCCAACAGACTCTTAGCATCGCTACGAGTGAGAAAGTCTCATCGTAGTCAACTCCTTGAACTTGTCGAAAAACATCTTAACGACAAGTCGAGCTTTCTCAATGGTGACACTTACCATCATTGTCTGTCTTCCTTTCAAAATCCATATGTACCTAATAGCCTTACGACCATCAAGTAGTTCTTCCAAAGTCTACACTTTGTTTTCATACATGGATCCTCTCTCGGGTTTTATGGCCTTGAGCCATTTATCGGAATCCGGGCCCACCATCGCTTCTCCATAGCTCGTAGGTTCATTGTTGTCTAGCAACATGACTTCCAAGACATGATTACGTACCACTCTGAAGTAGTACGCATCCTTGTCATCCCACGAGGTTTGGTAGTGACTCGATCCGAAGTTTCATGATCACTATCATAAGCTTCCACTTCAGTTGGTGTACGTGCCACAGGAACAACTTCCTGTGCCCTGCTACACACTTGTTGAAGTGACGGTTCAATAACCTCATCAAGTCTCCACCATCCTCCCACTCAACTTTTCGAGAGAAACCTTTCCTCGAAAAAGGACCCGATTCAAGAAACAATCCCTATTGCTTTCGGATCTGAATTAGGAGGTATACCCAACTGTTTTTGGGTGTCCTATGAAGATGCATTTTATCTGCTTTGGGTTCGAGCTTATCAACCTGAAACCTTTTCACATAAGCGTCGCAGCCCCAAACTTTCAAGAAACGGCAACTTAGGTTTCTCCAAACCATAGTTCATACGGTGTCGTCTCAACGAAATTATGTGGTGCCCTATTTAAAGTGAATGTGGTTGTCTCTAATGCCTAACCCATGAACGATAGTGGTAACTCGATAAGAGACATCATGGTACCCACCATATCCAATAGGGTGCAACTATGATGTTCGGACACACCATCACACTATGGTGTTCCAGGCGGTATTAGTTGTGAAACAATTTCCACAATGTCTTAATTCTGTGCCAAACTCATGATTCAGATATTCATCTCTATGATCATATCATAGATCTTTTATCCTCTTGTCACGACGATCTTTCAACTTCACACTGAAATTACTTGAACCTTTCAATAATTCAGACTCGTGATTCATCAAGTAAATATACTCAACATCTATTCGAATCATCTGTGAAGTAAGAACATAACGATATTCACTGCATGCCTCAGCACTCATTGGACTGCACACATCAAAATGTGTTACTTCCAACAAGTTGCTATCTTGTTCCATCTTACTGAAAACGAGGCTTTTCAGTCATCTTGCCCATGTGGTATGATTTGCATGTCCCAAGTGATTCAAAATCAAGTGAGTCAAAACGGTCCATTTGCATGGAGTTTCTTCATGCATATACACCAATAGACATGGTTCGCATGTCTCAAACTTTTCAAAAACGAGTGAGCCCAAAGATCCATCAATATGGAGCTTCTTCATGCGTTTTATACCGATATGACTTACGTGGCAGTGCCACAAGTAGGTGGTACTATCATTACTATCTTTTGGCATGAACATGTGTATCACTACGATCGAGATTTAATAAACCATTCATTTTAGGTGTAAGACCATTGAAGGTATTATTCAAATAAACAGAGTAACCATTATTCTCCTTAAATGAATAACCGTATTGCGATAGACGTAATCCAATCATGTCTATGCTCAACGCAAACACCAAATAACAATTATTTAGGTTTAACACCAATCTCTTTGGTAGAGGGAGCGTGCGATGCTTGATCATATCAAGCTTGGAAAAACTTCCAACACATATCGTCAGCTCACCTTTAGCTAGTCTCCGTTTATTCCGTAGCCTTTTGTTTCGAGTTACTAACACTTAGCAACCGAACCGGTATCTAATACCCTGGTGCTACTAGGAGTACTAGCAAAGTACACATTAACACAATGTATATCCAATATACTTCTATCGACCTTGCCAGCCTTCTTATCTACCAAGTATCTAGGGTAATTCTGCTCTAGTGGTTGTTCCCCTTATTACAGAAGCACTTAGTCTCGGGTTTGGGTTTTACCTTGGGTTTCTTCACTAGAGCAGCAGCTGATTTGCCGTTTCATGAAGTATCCCTTCTTGCCCTTGCCCTTCTTGAAACTAGTGGTTTCACCAACCATCAACAATTGATGCTCCTTCTTGATTTCTACTTTCGCGGTGTCAAACATCGCGAATACCTCAAGGATCATCATATCTATCCCTGATATGTTATAGTTCATCACGAAGCTCTAACAGCTTGGTGGCAATGACTTTGGAGAACCATCACTGTCTTATCTGGAAGATCAACTCCCACTCGATTCAAATGATTGTTGTACTCAGACAATCTGAGCACAAGCTCAACAATTGAGCTTTTCTCCTTAGTTTGCAGGTTAAGAAAGTCATCGGAGGTCTTATACCTCTTGACATGGGCACGAGCCTGAAATCCCAATTTCAGCCCTCAAAACATCTCATATGTTTCGCGATGTTTCAAAAACGTCTTTGGTGCCTCAACTCTAAACCGTTTAACTGAACTATCACGTAGTTATCAAAACGTGTATGTCAGATGTTCGCAACAACCACAGACAACGTTCGAGGTTCAGCACACTGAGCGGTGCATTAAGGACATAAGCCTTCTATGAAGCAATGAGGACAATCCTCAGTTTACGGACCTAGTCCGCATAATTGCTACTATCAACTTTCAACTAATTTTTCTCTAGGAACATATCTAAACAGTAGAACTATAGCGTGAGCTACGACATAATTTGCAAAAACCTTTTGACTATGTTCAGGATAATTAAGTTCATCTTATGAACTCCCACTCAGATAGACATCCCTCTAGTCATCTAAGTGATTACATGATCCGAGTCAAACTAGGCCGTGTCCGATCATCACGTGAGACGGACTAGTCATCATCGGTGAACATCTTCATGTTGATCGTATCTTCTATACGACTCATGTTCGACCTTTCGGTCTCCGTGTTCCGAGGCCATGTCTGTACATGCTAGGCTCGTCAAGTTAACCCTAAGTGTTTCGCGTGTGTAAATCTGTCTTACACCCGTTGTATGTGAACGTTAGAATCTAACACCCGATCATCACGTGGTGCTTCGAAACACGAACTGTCGCAACGGTGCACAGTTAGGGGAGAACACTTCTTGAAATTGTTGTAAGGGATCATCTTATTTACTACCGTCGTTCTAAGCAAATAAGATGTATAAACATGATAAACATCACATGCAATCAAATAGTGACATGATATGGCCATCATCACTTTGCTCCTTTTGATCTCCATCTTCGGGGCTCCATGATCATCATCGTCACCGGCATGACACCATGATCTCCATCATCATGATCTCCATCATCGTGTCTTCATGAAGTTGCCTCGCCAACTATTACTTCTACTACTATGGCTAACGGTTAGCAATAAAGTAAAGTAATTACATGACGTTTAAGTTGACACGCAGGTCACAAATAAATAAAGACAACTCCTATGGCTCCTGCCGGTTGTCATACTCATCGACATGCAAGTCGTGATTCCTATTACAAGAACATGATCAATCTCATACATCACATATATCATTCATCACATCCTTTTTGGCCATATCACATCACATAGCATACCCTGCAAAAACAAGTTAGACGTCCTCTAATTGTTGTTTGCATGTTTTACGTGGCTGCTATGGGTTTCTAGCAAGAACGTTTCTTACCTACGCATGAACCACAACGTGATATGCCAATTGCTATTTACCCTTCATAAGGACCCTTTTCATCGAATCCGATCCGACTAAAGTGGGAGAGACAGACACCCGCCAGCCACCTTATGCAACTAGTGCATGTTTGTCGGTGGAACCGGTCTCACGTAAGCGTACGTGTAAGGTTGGTCCGGGCCGCTTCATCCCACGATGCCGCCGAATCAAGATAAGACTAGTAACGGCAAGCATATTGAACAATATCGACGCCCACAACTACTTTGTGTTCTACTCGTGCAAAGAATCTACGCAATAGACCTAGCTCATGATGCCACTGTTGGGGAACGTAGCAGAAATTCAAAATTTTCCTACGTGTCACCAAGATCTATCTATGGAGAGACTAGCAACGAGGGGAAGGAGAGTGCATCTACATACCCTTGTAGATCGCTAAGCGGAAGCGTTCAAGTGAACGGGGTTGATGGAGTCGTACTCGTCGTGATTCAGATCACCGATGATCCTAGTGCCGAACGGACGGCACCTCCGCGTTCAACACACGTACAGCTCGACGATGTCTCCCACGCCTTGATCCAGCAAGGAGAGAGGGAGAGGTTGAGGAAGACTCCATCCAGCAGCAGCACAACGGCGTGGTGGTGATGGAGGAGCGTGGCAATCCTGCAGGGCTTCGCCAAGCACCTACGGGAGAGGAGGAGGTGTCACGGGAGGGAGGGAGGCGCCAAGGGCTCAGGTATGGATGCCCTCCCTCCCCTCCACTATATATAGGGGCAGGGGAGAGGGGGGAGGCGCAGCCTTGCCCCTTCCTCCAAGGAAGGGGTGCGGCTAAGAGGGGGGGAGGAGTCCATCCTCCCCAAGGCACCTCGGAGGTGCCTTCCCCCTTTAGGACTCTCCCCTTTTTCCTATATCTTGGCGCATGGGCCTCTAGGGGCTGGTGCCCTTGGCCCATGTAGGCCAAGGCGCACCCCCTACAGCCCATGTGGCCCCCCGGGGCAGGTGGCCCCACCCGGTGGGCCCCCGGGACCCTTCCGGTGGTCCCGGTACAATACCGATGACCCCGAAACTTGTCCCGATGGCCGAAACAGGACTTCCTATATATAAATCTTTACCTCCGGACCATTCCGGAACTCCTCGTGACGTCCGGGATCTCATCCGGGACTCCGAACAACATTCGGTAACCACATACAAACTTCCTTTATAACCCTAGCGTCATCGAACCTTAAGTGTGTAGACCCTACGGGTTCGGGAGACATGTAGTCATGACCGAGATGTTCTCCGGTCAATAACCAACAGCGGGATCTGGATACCCATGTTGGCTCCCACATGTTCCACGATGATCTCATCGGATGAACCACGATGTCAAGGACTCAATCGATCCCGTATACAATTCCCTTTGTCTAGCGGTATGGTACTTGCCCGAGATTCGATCGTCGGTATACCGATACCTTGTTCAATCTCGTTACCGGCAAGTCTCTTTACTCGTTCCGTAACACATCATCCCGTGATCAACCCCTTGGTCACATTGTGCACATTATGATGATGTCCTACCGAGTGGGCCCAGAGATACCTCTCCGTTTACACGGAGTGACAAAATCCCAATCTCGATTCGTGCCAACCCAACAGACACTTTCAGAGATACCCGTAGTGTACCTTTATAGCCACCCAGTTACGTTGTGACGTTTGGCACACCCAAAGCACTCCTACGGTATCCGGGAGTTGCACAATCTCATGGTCTAAGGAAATGATACGTGACATTAGAAAAGCTTTAGCATACGAACTACATGATCTTGTGCTAGGCTTAGGATTGGGTCTTGTCCATCACATCATTCTCCTAATGATGTGATCCCGTTATCAACGACATCCAATGTCCATGGTCAGGAAACCGTAACCATCTATTGATTAACGAGCTAGTCAACTAGAGGCTTACTAGGGACATGGTGTTGTCTATGTATCCACACATGTATCTGAGTTTCCTATCAATACAATTCTAGCATGGATAATAAACGATTATCATGAACAAGGAAATATAATAATAATCAATTTATTATTGCCTCTAGGGCATATTTCCAACACATAACCCTCAGGAACAACAGGCAATTCATTTTTGAGGAGAGAACCTTCATTATCACTATCTTAAAGAATATCTGTTTCAAGAATTTCATTCTCTCTAACCCTAGCAAGTTGTTCATCAAGATATTCACCTAATGGCACAGTAGTATCAAGCATAGAAGTAGTTTCATCATAAGTATCATGCATAGTAGAAGTGACATCATCAATAACATGCGGCATATCAAAATTCATAGCAGAAGCAGGTTTAGGTGTCGCAAGCTTACTCATAATAGAAGGAGAATCTAGTGTAGAGCTAGATGACAGTTCCTTACCTCCCCTCGTAATTGAGGGATAAATCTTAGTTCTTTAATCTTTCAAGTTCCTCATAGTGATCAGTAGATATAAATCCCAAGTGACTCAAAGAATAGAGTTATGCTCCCCGGCAACGGCGCCAGAAAATAGCCTTGATAACCCATAAGTATAGGGGATCGCAACAGTTTTCGAGGGTAGAGTATTCAACCCAAATTTATTGATTCGACACAAGGGGAGCCAAAGAATATTCTCAAGTATTAGCAGTTGAGTTGCCAATTCAACCACACCTGGATAACTTTGTATCTGCAACAAAGTATTTAGTAGCAAAGTAGTATGGAAGTAACGGTAACGGTAACAAAAGTAACAGTAGCAGTTTTGTAGTAATTGTAACAACGACAATGGTAAAGTAAATAAGCAAAGCACAAAATGTGAAAAGCTCGTAGGCATTGGATCAGTGATAGATAATTATGTCGGATGCGATTCCTCATGTAATAGTTATAACATAGGGTGACACAGAATTAGCTCCAGTTCAGCAATGTAATGTAGGCATGTATTCCGAATATAGTCATACGTGATTATGGAAAAGAACTTGCATGACATCTTTTGTCCTACCCTCCCGTGGCAGCGAGGTCCTAATGGAAACTAAGGGATATTAAGGCCTCCTTTTAATAGAGTATCGGACCAAAGCATTAGCACTTAGTGAATACATGAACTGCTCAAGCCTATGATGGAATTACTCACGCATGGCGGTGAGCATCATGAAATTGGTGATGGAGGATGGTTGATGATGATGACGGCGATGAATCCCCCTCTCCGGAGCCCCGAACGGACTCCAGATCAGCCCTCCCGAGAGAGATTAGGGCTTGGAGGCGGCTCCGTATCGTAAAACGCGATGAAACTTTCTCTCTGATTTTTTTCTCCGTGAAGGCAAATATATGGAGTTGGAGTTGAGATCGGTGGACGTCCAGGGGGCCCACGAGGCAGGGGGCGCGCCCCCCACCCTCGTGGACAGGGTGTGGGCCCCCTGACGCTGATTCTTTCGCCAGTATTTTTTATTAATTCTGAAAAGTTGCTCCGTGGATTTTCAGGTCATTCCGAAAACTTTTATTTCTGCACAAAAGTAACACCATTGCAGTTCTGCTGAAAACAGCGTCAATCCAGGTTAGTTCCATTCAAATCATGCAATTTAGAGTCCAAAACAAGGGCAAAAGTGTTTGGAAAAGTAGATACGACAGAGGCGTATCAGTTCACTGTACCAATGACTGTAGGATCAGCAGAGCGTAGCTTTTCAAAGTTGAAATTGTTAAAGAACTATTTGAGGTCAACAATGTCACAAGAACGATTAAATGGTCTTGCTACTTTATGTATTGAGAAAGATAAGTTGGATGAAATAAATGTTGATGCAATAATCGATGACTTTGCTTCTAGAAGTGTTAGACGAATTTCCAAGTTCTAGTATAGACATGAAATGCTCAGTTTCCTTTACCATGCCTTGAGCAGGAATGTTTGGAAGAATTGAGTTATTATCCTGGTGAAGAACTTTGGAGTGAAGAACATGGCCAATAGGGGAGGATCCAGAAACAAATGTAAGTTCATGCCTAACTTTTTATCTAATAATAACACAAAAGATATAAGTAGCGACCAATTTTGATAGGAACTTTTGTTTTGCAGAACAAAATGAAGTCTCCATTCAAATTTAGGAATGCAAGCTTTTGGGGAAACCAAGCTTTTGTCGAACTACATCATTTCATTGCTATCATGATGTAGTTCACTTGATCAAATAATAAATTGTATTGTTAGTTTTAGAGTGAAAATAAAGATCATCAGAATATGCTATGTACTGGATATTACTTTGCTTTTGAAATATAAATATTTTGAGCTTTTGAGTAAACACAAGGGCCCCTTATTGTTGTCTTGCCCCGGGGCCCCGTATATCTATGGGTCGGCCCTGGTGGCAGCATCCTAGTGGTGGACCTGTGTCCTAGCGCTTCGTCGTTACTACAACATCTGTTCCAGTGCCGACGCAAAGCTTGGGAGGTAGTCCAGGAGCGAATGCAGACTGTGGTCTGCATCAGTGGCATCTAAAAGATGGCGGATCGTATGTTGGGTTTGTGGTACGTGGATGACATGTATGGTTTCCTCTTCCGACGTCTTAATCATGTGGGGGTGCCAGACTTGGAGTTCAATGGCATGCCCGGGATGTTGCCCCGATCTGATTCGTTCAACGGTAATGGTTTCGCCTTTGGCTAGCCACCTTGGAGGTCCGCAAGGTTGCATATCAGTGATGGAGCCGCGTCGAGCTCGGGTGTGAAGGTGATCTGTCATTTTTTTCCTTTGGTGGCTATTGTGGTGGTGTCAGAGGCAGGTGAAGGGTGTTGGTGTCAAGCTCAGAGGTTTCTTTGGTCTTGTTTATAATTTTATTTATTGGCTAATATTCCTTTATGCAAAGGCTAGCATTCTGCTAGTTCTTCAGTTTTGGGAAGTCAGTGTGTACATGACTTGTACTATGATCCTTATGATATATACGAGACATGTATTACCATGCAATTTTTTATATCTTAGATGACCTTATTTACCGCTATGCATGGCATGATAGGTTCATAATTTATCTTCTTTCATTTAATCCTATACCATATTATCAAAATTGTTTAGTTGACATGCATGATACTAGCTATGATACTCCTGTTATAGGCAGACTAAGTCTGGTCATGTTTTTTTTCTTCAAAAAGGGGAGCGAGCCTTGGCCTCTGCATCGAGCGATGCACACAGCCATAAGTCTGATTATAATGGGAGTAACATGGGCAGTATCATGCATGCTAACTAGACATCTTTGCTGAGGTGGTACATAATTAAATTAGAAAAGAGAGCATTGAGTTGAAAGTACCCTTATGCATCCTTGTGAACAGTAAATTTGAAAAAAATAGTAACAAAATCAAAAAAACTGTTTTTTTAGATAAACTTTGATGAATTTTGAACATGCGTGCAAAATTTCATGACGAAAAAACAATCCAAAAATGCTGCCGTAATTTATGGTAGCATTTTTGGATTGTTTTTTCTTCATGAAATTTTGCATGCATGTTCAAAATTCGTCAAAGTATATCTCCAAAAAAATCTGTTTTTTATTGTGTTTACTATTTTTTGATTTTACTGTTCAGAGGATGCATATGAGCTCAGGTGTAGCATGTCCACATTGAGTATATGATATGATATCGTATCATATTAAATGATGTACTACTATGTGCTATGCATGACAATAGAAGACATCACTATGATACCAAGCTATGATACTATGTATTGTGAATGTAGTATCATATCAACAAGGTTTGCCAACTCCGATGAGGGAGGGGCGATGACGGAGGCGCGCATTCGGCTCGCTCCAGTGATTGTAGTCATCGCTAGGTGGTCTACGAACCTGGATGTAATTTTTATTTTTGATGTTCTTTGTACTACCTTGACAGTTGATGAATAGATATGGATTTTTCTCGCAGAAAAATAGAAGATATGATACTAGTGTATCATATACTAGTATACCAATATCATATTAGTGTATGATACTTTCCACTACAAGTAACCTGGTTCTCAGGTTGCATTTCGTCATAGGCCACTCAAAATGCATAGTATCATGTGCTAGTATCAATGCCATGTTACTTCCTACATCCACACTGCATGCATTAGTGTTACATAATACATTAGTATTATATTGTTTTCATTTATCATTTGTAGAATTTAGATTAGGAGATTGCATTGCAATAAGAAGCCGACACTCTTGTTCAAGTTTGATATTGAAATATCGTTTGGTTATGTGAGATGCGATTATATTCTTGACTTAATTTAGGGTCAGCGGTTCCCCTTAAAATTTTGAGACATGATATATGTGCTTCTTGCAACATCCTCCTCTAGAGTGCAGCCAAATTCCTAGTGTCTGCCCATTAAACATGCATGTGGTCTCATGTCGGGTGACACCTACTCCATGTTGTTATTCATCATTGTTTTTTTGTTCGCGAATACGCAAGCTGCGTATCTTTTCATTGATAGAAGGGAAATAAAAACATGAGGTTACAACGCTTACAAGTCCATGTACACGCAAGGCATGGTGTACAAGCATAGGAGCAAACTAGAACAAGGGGTTTGCTCAGCCCTAAACGCCTAAACTAGCTACTATGCATCGGGGATGATGTTGTGTTGCCCTTTGGCGCCCGCCTTGGCCAATAGGCGTGCCTCGTCCTTGATGGTGTTGGTGATGAGGGTGAGCGAAGGAGTAGCTCCCTAGAAGACACATGCATTGCGGTGTTTCCAAAGCAACCACGCCATGAGAATGATGAGTGAGGATATACCTTTTCGCATGGGGGCCAGCGTTAGGTCAAGGCAGGAACTCCACCAGGCTTGGAGGGGGTTGTCGACGTTGGGTAGGTCGATGGCCATAGGAGCCCAACCAAGGATCTCATGCCAAACCTGATGGGAGAACGAGAATGCAACAAGTAGGTGGTGCATGGTCTCCGAATCTTGATCGCATAGTGCACATGCGTCCTCATGCGACAAGCCGTGGCGGGCGAGTCATTCCACTGTCCAACAACGGTCTTGCATGGCCAGCCAGAGAAAGAACTTGATGCGGAGAGGCGCCCATGGCCGCCAAGTGAGACGCCAATGGGGATCCGCGGATGGGTCTGTCGCGTTATGGGTCTTGCAACAAACTTCCATATTATGAGTCTCGCAACAAACTTTTATAAGAGTTGGGTGGCCCTATCCATTGCTATAGCCTCAACCTTTGAGACATTCTACAGAGCTCTATCTCCTCTTCATTTTTCACTACCTTCGTGATGAGATACCTTGGTCCCCAACTATCCATCAAGAACATCAAGGGTAGTCACTTTTAGTACATCCAGGACAAGATTGCAACCAAGATGAATCTGTGGCATGGCAAGAGTTTCACTATTATCGGGGTATCGCACCTTGGTGCTCACTCCTCATGCCATTTTCCCTTACAGTTCTATCGATGTCTCATCAGGTTCATACACAACCCAAGTAAGCCGAGTAGAGCCTTTCTTAACCTTGAGGCCCACACGGATAATGTCATGGGTGAGAAGTGCAAAGTCATTTGGAAGGTCGTGTGAGGCCACCTATGATGGCGGGACCGAGCATTCTTAACCTCGAGAAATTTACGTATGTGTTGTGGCTCATTAGACTGGGCTCTAGTGGGCAGATCTACGAATAGGGCTCAATGTAGCAACCAAAGAACAACAATCTCTTAGCTAATATTTCCTATTTGCTGCATTCTGCGGCAAATTACCATTGAATCGTATAGGAGCGACTGAGCTGGGCCAGCTCCTTTAAAGCTAGGAAAGTTGGACGTTGGCTCCGCCTTTGGGAACCTTCTAGAAGGTTCTTGACCTGCTTAGACTGTTTTTCTATTGTTTCTTTTATAGGTTATCTTCCGGATTTTTCTTTTTCCTTTTTCAAAAAGGTTTCTTTTAAAAATGTTTAGTAAATTCAAAAAATATTCACGTTTAAGAGAAATCTTCATGGTTTTAAAAATTGTTTCCTTTTTCAAAATTTGTTTACAGATTCAAAAAAGTTTGTGTTCTCAAAAGTTGTTTGGAATTTCAAAAAGTTCATGTTTCCAAAGAAAAATTACAAATTCAAAAAATGTTTGGGAATTCGTGAAAAAAATGTTAATGCTTTCGAAATTTGTTCATTAGGGAATTTTCCAAAAATGTTCGTGTTCTTAAGGAAAAAATAGTTTTTTTAAATGTTCATTCTTCAAAAAGTGTTTGAAATTTTAAAATATGTTCGAGTTTTTGAAAATTTGATTTGTTTTTTAATGTTTGCTACAGTTAACCGGATTCACTACAATAAGCGCCCGCTATGTTCTTTTTTTAGGGAAACCCGCTACGCTGCTCGCTCCCTCTCACTCGCACTCGCGCGCTACATCGTGCACGAGCCGGCCCTTGAAGACGCCCCAGCAACAAACAACACATGTGTGTGAGAAGCAGAAGGGTAACAACCCTTTTCAAGTTTTTTTGGTGAGTAAAACAGCCCTTTTCAAACTTTTTTTTAAGAACAAATAGCCTTTTTCTAGTTTTTTAGGATAAACAGCCCTTTAAAAAATAAGACCAACCCGGGCTAGATTAGCCTGTTGGCATTCTTTTATAAAAGAAAACTCTGTGAGCACCAAGCGCTCGAGCCGAGACTCGAACCCTGGTGGGCTGGCTGTGAACTCCCGCGCGCTGCCAACTGAGCTACGCTCCGTTCTCTAAACAACCCTTTTCAAGTTGGCCCATATGAGAGCTCCTGTTCGACGCTCGTTAGCGTCAAACAGAGGAGCCTTCACACAGGGTTCGCTGAAGAATTTGCCCAAACTGGCCGGCCCATTCCCAGGGGAGTGAACGCAATAAGAACTGTCACGAAAAATGCCATCGTAGGATGAAGTGAAACCATGGAACTAACACTGAATAACAGTTGTGACAGCCGCTGCAACTAGGGACTAGGTTTGTCTTAAATTACAGCGCCACGCTGTTTTTGAATCTTCCTTAAAAGAATTGAACAATGTTTTCTTGAACAAATTTCAAAACTCAAAGAAACTTCTAAAAAATATATTTTTTAACGTGAAAAATTACTTAAAACGTGAATAAATTTATGAAATTCCAAACATTTATTGTTTTTATGTTTGATAAAGAATTATATGTTTAACATTTTTGCAATATATGCTGAAAAAATTGTCACTGCACATTAAACAATTCTGTGATATACACTAAACAATATTAACACACTGAACATTTTTGTGATATACGATGAACGAATTTTAAATATATATTGAGCATTTTGAGTAATATACGGTGAACAATTTTAACTACACATTGAACAATTTTGTGATATAT
Source organism: Triticum aestivum (assembly GCF_018294505.1). Taxonomy (NCBI): domain Eukaryota; kingdom Viridiplantae; phylum Streptophyta; class Magnoliopsida; order Poales; family Poaceae; genus Triticum; species Triticum aestivum. Next base: position 183,507,619 of record NC_057798.1, on the reverse strand, counting down.
GCTAAACAAAAGTTAAATACACATTGAACATTTTTTGTGATAAATGATGAACAAGTTTTGAATTTTGAACAAATTTTCAAAACTGAACCAAATTTGAAAACTTTGAACATTTTTTGAAGTCATGAAAAAGTTGGAATTTTAAAAAATGAAAACAAAGGATAAAAGTAAAACGAAAAATGATAAATAAAATGAAAGAAAAAAGAAATAGAAACAGAAACAGAAAAAGGAAAAAAATAAAAAATAAAACAGGGCAAACCAGAAAACCGGCAAAACAAGAAACCAGAAAAGAAAACGGTTGAGAGAACCTTCTAGAAGGTTCCCAAAACCGGTTTGCCTTTTTTTTTTGAGGGAACCAAAACCGGTTTGCCTGGAACTGCTCTAAAGTTCGAAGTGGGCCGGCCCGTTTAGCGGTGCTCGCTCCAGCGTAGCACCTGGACGCTCGCGAGCCAAATAGGGCCCGTACACACGTCGACACCTGCGGTAAAATACAAGCCCATCTCATCAAGACCGGCCCAACGAGTGGCGCACTACCCCTCCCCTCTCTTCCTTCCGGGCGGCGGGCGCCGCCGTCGCTCGCTCCCACATCGAATCAACCGCCGCACGCGGCCGCGTCAGCGCCTCACCTCTGCCCTAGCCGCCTCTCCCTTCTCCGGGCGGCGCCGGTACTGAAGACGACAACGTCGGCTTGATTCTCCGCCACCAATCTCTGACGATCGCAACTCGTTTCCTCCAAAATTTCGGGGCCTCCTCGCGCCTCCATCTGCTACCAAGAGGGGTGGCGTCGGGCTCCCCGGGATGTCGTTCCGCGGCCGTGGAGGGAGAGGAGGAGGGAGAGGCGGCCGCGGAGGAAGAGGAGGCAGAGGCTTCGGGGGCGCCAGCTATGACCACCCCGCCAAGCACGCTCCCCACGAGGACTTCCCGGTCAGCCAGTCTCCTCCGCTCTCCACACCCTTCCCCTCCTTCTCCGCAGCCACCACCTCGACTCGGTCGCCGTGCGGGATTGGCTGAATTAGTAGGATTCGGGATTCACTTGGGTTCTTGGCGCTCGCCCTTGCAGGAGATCACCCTGCCGGAGATGACCTGCGCCAAGGCGACCAACGAGGAGAAGGCTCTGATACTGTCCACCCTGAAGCTCGATGATTTCATGAGGAATTCTTGCTACTACCTGGAGCCGGATGCCCCCAAGAAAAGTACCGCGACTCTACTTGTCATAACTGATACGCTCATTTTCCTCTTGCTGCACATTATGCTGTATTGCTTCTCGATTCTACACTAGTGTGTAGCTAGAGGGAGTATGGGATTTTGCTTCTTTGGAGTAGTTGGCCAGATTATTGGATACAGCAGGGTTATATTGGAGCTTGCCGTTTTTTCAGTTTTCGTATGAATTGCCATATCAGGACTGCTTATGTTACAGAGCAAGCGAGTAACCTCTATTTCTTTCCCTCTAATCTGTGTTTTCCTACTTTCTTTAGCTATGAAAGGCTGGATTTCCAGTGATACATTCTAACCCATTGGCGTATTAACTAGAAGCTCAATAATAAGGGATCCATGAATCCTGATTGTTTATATTTATGGAGAGTTACTTTGTATGCAACTTGATATACTGCTGGCACCGGACACTTTTTCTACATCTGTATGGTCTAGAATTAATTTTGCTTCTTGTTTTCCCATTTTAAATTTGATATTACCACTTGCATCTAAATCTTCGGGGGCTATAAATATGATTAGACTCCTTGCTAGCTCATAGAAACAATTCAGCATCTTTCCTTGTGAGAATACTCTGGTTTGGTTTCATATCTTCTACAAGTAGCGATTTCTACTTTGTTTCTTTTCTTGAATTCTGTCTGATTACTTTCTTTTTCTGCCTTGGTTTCTTTTCAGAGAATGACGACAAAGAGATCGAAAGATATTCTGATAGGAAGCGTAAAACACAAAGCAAACGGGAAGCTCTTGCATCATACCTCAAACTGATCCCTGCAAATTTTCCTGCAGAACTGCTACATGGTAGTCTTGAAGTACATACATACCATTTTTTGTTTTCTGCTATGTGGTTGCAGCCCAATAAACCCTTAAATATTATCTCCCTTTCAGGTTCTAAACGAGCGCAACCAGTTCAGAAAAAACTTCGGTGGGATAAAGACGCAGGTATGCTATATTTCACAAAATCAAAACATAATTCTCTTGTTGCCTTTTCTGCCGTGAACTTCTGTTTATGCCTATGATATCTTCTTGAATCTTTATTAAGGAAACTGCTTTGTTTGCACCATCCAATTTGTATGTCTATTCTTAGTAATGGAACTTGAATGAACACTTCTAGTGTAGATATATTCAAATGTATATACACTGACCCCTTACATGGATCTTGTCATCTTTGTTTGCCAGATAATCAGGCATTTGATATATTCGAGAAACTTGAAGCGAAGCAGAAGGCAAGCCATCATTACCTTTTAGTTTTTTTTCAGTCTGCTGCAGTATATCTGGAAGGCATATTTCTATTCAAGATATATTATTACTGGTTTAAAGTCTTACACTCTGTTTGACGTTACGGAAATAGTGAGAGGTTATGGCACCATGTTGAGTTGTTGACTGATATTTGGTAACTGTAGGATGGAGAGGAGAAGACCGAAAAGGAGGGTGATGAGGAGGAGGATGATGAAGAGGAGGAAGCAGAAGCGGAAGAAAGTTCAGATGACGATTATAATCAGGTTAGTACCTTGGAACTTTATGCACTGTGGTTTTATTCGATGTAGAAAAATGGGTGTTAAATGTTCATGGTTTTGGCAAAATTGTGTGATGCATGTGTATTCCTTCACATCAGCAAATATGAAATGGTTAGACCAGTGATGCATCATTTCTTTGTCTTGCATATTGTCTAATAGTTTGACTCCCATGGTCTTACTCCGCAGAATATCGAGTTTGATGATGACGATGATGACTGGAACCAAGAGGAGGAAGCCCGTAAGTTTCCATTTAATGTTCAATTCATATTACTGCTATACTACCTCCTTTTCCTTCTGAATCAGGGCTGTATGCATTGTAATGCTTGCTAATGAAAATAATTGTTTTCATGTAACAGATGAAGACTGCTATGATTGATGATCAGTAGCCGCTAAAAAGGTTAACCCATTCAACATTGGTTAGGGTTTTTGGTATTCTTCTACGTTTGTAACTCATTGGGCAATTTTGATGGAAGGTAGTACGTAATTAGGTAATTAGAGATGATTACTCTTCCCGCGTTCAGGAGTTCATTTTGGTCGTGGTATTAAGAAATGGAATCCTATGAGAAACACAGGACCCATCTGAACTCTGCAGAGTCTTGTTCTGAATGTTTCTATTGCGGCTGTGCAAGAAAATGCGATTTTATCTGCCCTTTAATTCATAGAGTTGGGTTCACATCCAAAGAAAAAGAAAGAAAATTATGGAACTTGGTTTTCTGTGCATTTCACGGAAGAAACCTGGCTGATGATGATTTCAAGCTCACATCTTTATGTTTGGCATGTGCTCCGCTCTAGGCCAGGATTCAGAAGTTGAAAGCGTGTTTTGTTCTTTTTCCCTCCAAAAAAACATATTCCTTGTGGTGTCTTGGATAAGGAAGATGATAATCACATATGCCATGCAGCTCCTCATACTCGTAGTTCTTGCTCGATCGAACGGCTGTGTGTGGTACTGGCAAGCATGACAGGCAGTAGCTAAGAGCAACTCTAACCGATCCCCTCTATATAGTCTCTAATTTAGAGGAGTAAACGGCCCGGTATCCTATATAGGACTACTTTCGCTCCTCTAGAAAATGGCTGTTTCTAACTGATCCCTGATACTTACTGGATTAAAAACTTAAACATGAATTCATTTATTTTTGGTCCATCGAGTTAAGATGTGTTTGGTAGCATGCATGGACCTAGCCTAGTTGTTCTCCTCTTATACATGCTAAGTGTAGACATGCTGAGTCCATGCAGTTGCTGTTGTTTGGCAACGATGTATGCGCTGAGACATGCTGAGCTGAGACTTTGTTTGGCAGCCTGCATGTGTTTAGACACGCTGAACAATTTTGAATTTCGAACAATTGTTTTTGAATGATGAACAAAACTGGAAAAATATGAACACAAATTTAAACATATTTTGAATTATTTTATTTGAAATTTTAAACATTTTTTGGAAAATTAAAATAAATTTTGAAATTCTAAACTTTTTGAAAATTTGAACATATTTGAAATTCCAAGCTTTTTTGGAAAACTTAAACAAATTTTGAATATTTTATAAAAAAATAAATAAAATTTGAATTTCTGATATTTTTTTCAAAATTCAAACAATATTTGATTTTATTTTGAAATTCCTAACATTGTTGATTTAAAAAAAATGAAATTCTGAACATTTATTGAAAATTCAAATAAAATTTGAAATTATGAACATTTTTTGAAAATTTAAACAATTTTGAAATCCTAAACTTTTTCAAAAATTTAAAGAAATTTTGAAATTCTAAACTTTTTCAAAAATTTAAACAAAGTTTTAAATTCTAAACAATTTTTGAAAATATAAACATATCTGGACGTGGTCTGGTGGGTGGGGACGAGTGTCAGGGCCAGCATGGCTGCCTCCATGCACCCTGTCTGGGGTGCATGAGATGAGCATAGCCGAGGGCCCTTTTATGCATCAGATGAGCATAGCCCATGTGAGCTCATGCACCCTACCAAACAAGCAAAAGTGGGTCGGATTGAGAACTTTTGCCTTCATGCACCCTTCATGCACCCTACCAAACACACCCTTAGACTTCACTACTCATTTGTTTACATACTCCACCAATTCTTCACTAAGAGAACCAATCCAAAGAAAACTACAAGAAAAAATACACATTTTAATAGAAACACTACTTCCTTAACTGCTCCTGTTAATCCAATCAATGCTTTCTCCATCTCTTGATTGACTACATTGTTTCTTTTCCCTACCGGCTTCAGCTTGCACACTTCTTTCTTCTCTTCCTCTTCAAACTTGAACATTGCATCCTCTCTAGCTTCATCTCTAGCAACTAATGCACCAACATCAAGCAAATTTCTTGCTATCAATAGATCAATATATTCTTCTTCCCAATACCAAAATTTGCATCCGTCCTATATACAAATTAAAGCAAACAATGAGTTTCACATTGTGATGAATTTGAAGAACAACCGTATGAAATGACACTCACCCCGTCCTTTTCGCACTTGAAGTAAACCCATCTGGGATGTTTCGGCATGCTCGAAACATGGCGCACCACGAGCCGCCAGCAGTGGTCACACTTGATTATCGGCAAAGGCTCACCGACGAGCTGTTGGGCGAGGGCCGAGCCTGGCCGACGAGCGGACGTTGCTGTGTCGGCGGTCGGCCGACATGTGAGATGCGAGCGGTGGGAGGAGGACATACCGAGAGGCGGCGGGTAGCGCTCGAGGTGGATGCCCGGTTTGATCCCGTTGAATCTCTCCAAAACGCGTTGGCGCCGGTGACTAGGTGCGTCGAATCCGGCGATGGCGATGACGACCGTAGATCTGCCGATCTATAGTCGTCGGTGACGAGAAATCGATCGAATTGAGGTGGGGGATGAGCGCGGCGGGTGCTGGGGCGGGGGGGGGGGGGGGGGCGTCGCGGTGGCGTTTGTTGGCTGACGGAGGCAACTAGGGCGGCGCCGAAGTGGATGCGGCACAAGGTTGGGTGGGTGCGGCCGCAGGTGGAGGGGAACACTTTTTACTCGGCGGGTGGGCGGCCAATTAAATATACGAGTTGGGGCGGCCGAAGAGGATATTTTTTACTTCTCTAAAAGTTTTAGGGAGTTGGCTAGGTGCAGTTTAGTAGAGTAAAAGTGAAAGGTTACTCGTCTAAAGCGAAAGTGAAAGTTTACTCATCTAAAGTGTTTTAGGGAAATCGGTTAGAGTTGCTCTAACACAACATGACATCTTATCCAAGCAGTACGTGACCCTAGTGCCTCTTTGATTCACGGGTTTCTCAAAACCAAGAAGAAAAACATAGGATTAAGTGGCATGTCCTTCTTGAATCCTACGTACTCCCTCCGTTCGGAATTACTTGTTACAAAAATGAATAAAAATAGATGTATCTACAACTAAAATACATCTAGATACATTCATTTCTTGGACGAGTAATTTCGAATGGAGGGAGTACAACATTATAAACAACATAATTTTTTGGTGAAATAGTGTTTGAAGGCACAGGAAAACAAAGAGAATGAGATTGATGCCACTTAGTCTTTTCCAGATTTGTTGAGAGATTTCTTCTTTTGCATCTGACGGAGTAAACACGGCAATCGAATTTTGCAAGTGAAATGCTGTTTTCTTTTTCAGTCAGTTACATTATTTCGCTCGCTCAAATAGTAGGCATACAATTGCAGATCTGCACATACTCCAATGGCCAGATTTTATGACATTATTAACTTCAGCTACCACAGCAGCTGGATTCATCTGCTGTCCTACTGGATCCACAATTCACTACAATCAATTACCATCGGTCGTGCTGTGTGTTCTTCCAGTTGGTAGCAAAGATCACATGCCATGGATGTATAGAAAGCAGGGCATTTAATCAAGAACAAGCCAAAGATATTTTTCCCCATTGGTGCAACGTTTATTCCCTGAAGGTCCCAAGTGTACATATGGTCGAATGTGCGTTAAGCAACTAAGTACTAGTATATCTTACAGGTAAAATGGAGCTTAAATTAGGAATTCTCAACCATCTTTCCGAAAACCGACAATGAAATTGTATTACAGCGATGAACTCGGAGCGGGCAGCAGGAAGTTGAGGAGAGCCTCGTTGAACCTCTTTGTGTCCTCCTCCTGCGGCATATGGCCAGTGTTCTTCAGGATCTCCAGCCTAACATTTGCACCTAGCTGCCTGCATCAATTTGCACCCATCTTTCATGTCTAAGTTACAGTAGAAGGTGACACAACTGCAACCAGATTACACAACCATGTAAAGAGTAGTAGTAAATGCTTGCTGACCTCGTCACCTGGAATGCCTTCTCTATGGGGAAGATCTGGTCATGCTCTCCCCACAGCACAAGAACTTGCTGAAAGATGGGGGCATAGATTGGGTGAAGAAGAAACTATGAGTTTACTTTGCAATTCAATTACATCAATTTGCACTTTGTTCGTTGTGCTTGTTTGTCAGGAAAGTTAGAGGATATATGTACCTGGGGGAGTGGAGTGAGCTGGAACTTGTCTTTGTTCCCCAGGGATATAGCTTTGATCAGCCCCTCCTTCTCCTCTATGTTCTCGCTGTAGAGATACTGCAGCAAAATGTTTTATTTGTGAATTTTTTTAAATGCTCCCAACTAATAGAGGCATCCATTTTATTTTATTTTGCGGGAGAGAGCCATCCATTTCTTTTGATCCAAAGTCTCTAATTAAACGTGACAACTTATTTCCCGCAAAAAAAAGTCATCCTTGACTCTTACATGTTTATTATCTGTTTCCATATCAAGATATTGACATAAAATTAGGAAAGAGTATATATTCAACAAGTAGTAATATGAAGAGTATATCTATTAAGTGTGAATGTGGCTTGAGAGTGAAAAGATTAATCTTGTACTACGATACCTGGACTATGTATTAGGTACAATATAATTGAAAGTTTGTACACAGTTTATTTTTTATGCTGCAGAACGTGATAACATGACAACAACATTGTTTATCAGACAATATATGCCTATCACGACTAAGTCAAATGAACACATGTTACATCACCTTCGTTATTTATGTAGGACTAACGACGTTACGCGCTACCTACATAATTATGCTCTTGGTGGAAGCTATGGCGAGGCCGTTGAATGAATGTTGTCTCACCACTGAATGGTTGGCGGCTCGATGGTACGTTTGGACGTCGACATGGTTGGTTGTGCATTGTCAATCGTGTGTCGTCAAGGACAGTGATTGACGTCGCTGCTAGTTCGTTGCGCGGTTATGGTAGTACTGTATTATCATATTGATACTAATAGGAGTATTATATATCGCCCTCCGTCGACAAAAACAGACATGGTTGGCTGAGTTCATCTGACAACCGACATGGACTCGACTCTGGTGTCCTGAGTCGTTCGCTGGGGTATAGGTATAGGTCGATGGAATTCACTTGCCCGCTAGCTCCTACGCCGCCAAACCATGCGAATATCTGCGGGGATGGGAAAATAATTCAAACAGCGAAAGATGGTGGCCATTGGTCGCGTACCTGAACGAGGTCGCGGAGCAGGAAGCCCGGGATGAACCGGCGGGGGCGGTGGTAGGCGAGCTCCATGAGCCGCCGCATCTTCTCGGGGGTGCGCGGCAGCATCAGGTCCTCCACGCGCTCGGCCCCGCCGCGCGCCAGCAGGGCGCGGTCGTCGGCGTCGCCCTTGAGCAGGTCGGAGCTCGCGATCACCACCCGCTCCACGGCCTCGGCCCCCAGCAGCCTCGCCACGTGGTACGCCACGAAGCCGCCGTAGCTGGTCCCAACCACCGACACCCTGGCCGAGGGGGGCACGACCGCGCCTATGAGCTTCGCCACCGCCTCGGCCTGGTGGGCCTCGGAGCACTCGCCGTCGACCGGCGTGGGCGACGTGCGGGAACCGCCGAAGAAGAGGAGGTCAGGCACGACGAGGCGGAACCGGCGCGACAGCGGGCCCACCTGGGGCCGCCACTGCCACGTCGCCGGCGGGCCGAAGCCGTGGAGGAGGACGAGGACGGGGAGCTCCTCGCTGGCGCCGGGCGGGAAGCGCCAGCACTGCATCATGGTGGCGCCGCCGTCCAGCGGCACGGACGCCTGGACCAGGCCCGCCGCGGCGAAGCGGCGCCGGAAGTAGGCGTCCAGCAGCGGCGCGATCCCGAGCGTCGACGAAGGCATGTCGGAGACTGGAGCGTGGAGCGCGGCGCTTTCGAGGCTCGTCACGTCTGCTGGCTTGTCCCATGCGCGCGTGGTGTCGTACGTATATGTATGTCTGCTCTCGATGGAGAAAAGACTATCACGGGCTGTACCAACCGCCTCATGTCTTTTCTGAGGAGTCCGGCTCAACTGCGGCAGGAATTTCTACAACAAACTTTTCCTTCCTAGACTATCTTTAAACAGTCAACTTTTTTTGATTTGGATTGCACGTTAGAAAAGGCGTTTTTTGAGGAGTATTTTTAAAAAAACTAGCATAATTTGGACAACCGTGACAAAAAACTACCACTCTAGGAACCCTAGCAAAAAACTCTTGTACCACTTTTGCTCTAATTTTTGGTAAAAAAGCTACCACTTCTGTTTAATGACCGATTGAGTAGAAATGAAGGATGATTATGACATATGTGGCCCACCCGCCAGGTCGACCGGGCACAAAGTCAACCTGCACCATTATGTTGACCATTATGACATGTGGGATCCACATGTCATTCCTAGTAAAAAAAGGCCCGCATGCACGCATGCATCGGGTGAGCACGTTCCAGTTCGTGGGTTCGGTCAAGTCGCCCGCTCAACACTCACGTAGGAGATAGAAAATCTGCCGCCGCCACGGGTAGCCGCCACCGAGCGTCGCCTCCTCCTGTCGCCAGGAGCCACTTCCAGCCGCCGTCACGGCAAAGATGCATGCGAGGTGGGTACGGGATGGTGGCGGCGCCATGGTGAGGCAGCAGCCGTCACGCATCACCTCTAGCTGTCGTTGCAGTAAAGATGCAGGAGAGGTCGGGCGCGGGATGATGGTGGCACCATGATGACGCAACACTCTTGCGCATCACCTCCACCCGCCGCCAGGGGTAGCCACCGCTGGGCCCTAATCTTTCCCTAATGATAAAGCAATTACTGCTTCTGGTCGTACGTCGTCAGAGTTTTTGCGAAAAAGCCCCTCTGTTTTTTTCAAATAAACCTGCAGTCACTGTTTAAGTCGCTGAAAGTGCAACTAATCCCCGGGTGGTTTTGGTAATTTATAACAACATATAGCTCATTGAACTAATGATCATTCAAGTGAATTATTTCAGAAAGTTCAATGAATGGCATGGCATGGACTAGGAATATGGACCCCTCAAAATGCTAAGGACACATATTGGCAAAAACTCAAGACTCTTCATTTTACTTTTAGTGATCCAAGATCACATTAAGTCCATAGGAAAGCGAATACTATTAAAAGGGGATGAGGTGTTGCTTAATGGTCTACTTGCTCAAAGTGCTCAGTGATATTGCTCCAAAATCCTCAACCACTTTCTCATTCCAAATATGTCCGAAACTCAAAGTCAAACTCGGCCCCGCCGTTTCTTTCTACCTTGAGCCACCGAGTTCATTTGACATAGCCACTGCCAGAAACCCTAACAGTTCGGTCACACCGATACAGATCTCGGTCTCACCGAGATGGCCTTGCAACCTCCCTGTGACTTGTTGCACTCTTTCGGTTTCACCGAGTCAGTACAATCGGTCACACCGAGTTGACTTGACATCCGCTCTGTTGTCTTTTGCTTCACTTCAGTCTCACCGAGTTGATGCAATCGGCGCCACCTAGTTGATGTTTGCCCTAAGCCCTAGCACATCGGTCACACTCACACCAAGTTGTTTCAGTCGGTCCCACCGAGATTCCTAATGTTCACATTTTGAACTAAATCGGTCTCACTGAGTTCTTCTATTTGGCCTGACTGAGTTGGGTCAAATGTGTGTAAGGTTGGATTTTGTGTGGAGGCTATATATACCCCTCCACCCCCTCTTCATTCATGGAGAGAGCCATCAGAACGTGCTTACACTTCCAGCATATATTTTCTGAGAGAGAACCACCTACTCGTGTGTTGAGACCAAGATATTCCATTCCTACCACAAGAATCTTGATCTCTAGCCTTCCGCAAGTTGCTTTCCACTCAAATCATCTTTTCACCATATCCAAATCTGTGTGAGAGAGTTAAGTGTTGGGGAGACTATCATTTGAAGCACAAGAGCAAGGAGTTCATCATCAACGCACCATCTATTACCTTTGGGAGAGTGGTGTCTCCTAGATTGGTTAGGTGTCGCTTGGGAGCCAGCGACAAGATGTGGAGTTGAACCAAGAAGTTTTTAAGGGCAAGGAGATTGCCTTCTTCGTGAAGATCTACCCGAGTGAGGCAAGTCCTTCGTGGGCGATGGCCATGGTGGGATAGACAAGGTTGCTTCTTCGTGGACCTTTCGTGGGTGGAGCCCTCTATGGACTCGCACAGTCGTTACCCTTCGTGGGTTGAAGTCTCCATCAACGTGGACGTACGATAGCACCACCTATCGGAACCATACCAAAAATCTCCGTGTCTCAATTGCGTTTGCACTCTCAAATCCCTTCCCTTTACCTTCATATGAAATGTTCTACTTTCCGCTTCTACACTCTTAGAATTGCATGTGTAGGTTGATTGCTTGACTTGTGTTAATTGCTAAAATCTGCCCACAACTAAAATTGGGAAAATGTTAGATTTTTATTTGGCCAAGTAGTCTAATCACCCCCTCTAGACCTACTTTAGATCCTACAAGTGGTATCAGAGCTTTGGTCTCCATTAGCCCTGATTTCCATAGTTTTGGTGATCATAACCTTGGTTTCACAACCTAGTAGAGTATGGCGTCTAGCGAGGGAAATTACCACCGTAGAGGTCCTTACTTTGATGGTACTAATTTTTCTTGTTGAAAGCATAAGATGAAAATGCATATTCTTGGTCATAACCCCGCCGTTTGGGCTGTTGTGCGTATTGGCTTGCAAGGTGATTTCTTCGAGGATGGAAGAGAACTGGATCGTGAAGCGACAGCGGAAGAAATGAGGATGTTGCAATACAATGCTCAAGCTTGTGATATTCTCTTCAACGGATTGTGCCCTGAAGAATTCAACAAAATCAGCCGCCTTGAGAATGCAAAGGAAATTTGGGATACTTTGGTAGATATGCACGAAGGTACCGGGTCTGTCAAGGAATCCAAATTGGATGTGCTTCAAAGTCAACTTGACAAGTTCAAAATGAAGGATGGTGAAGGAGTCGCTGAGATGTACTCTAGGCTTGCTCTCACCACAAATGAGATTGCCGGCTTAGGAAGCAAAGGGATGGCCGAAAAATTCATCATCAAGAAGATCCTAAGAGCCTTGGATGGAAAATATGATACCATGTGCACATTGATCCAAATGATGCCCAACTACAAAGATCTCAAGCCCACAAAAGTCATTGGAAAAATTGTTGCTCATGAGATGTCACTGAAGGATAAGGAAGAGCACCACAACAAGTCAAGTAGTGCTTACAAAGCTTCATGTGATGCTCCCACAACATCAAGTGAAAAACAAGTCTTCAATGAGGAATTGAGCTTAATGGTGAAGAACTTCAACAAGTTCTACAAGAATAGAAGCAAAGAGAGAAGTTCCAAGTCAAAGTCCTACAATGACAAAAGATCTTCTAGTCGTGATCGTAATTGCTACAATTGTGGAAGACCCGGACACTACTTCAATGGGTGCACGACTCCCTACAAGAAAACAGAAGATTAACCAAAAAGGAGAAGTAAAGAGATGAATCACCACCAAGAGAGAGAAGGAGTAGAGATGGTCGTTATGAACGAAGACCCTCTCGTAGAAGCAAGGATTCAGAAAGGAAGGACAAATCATCAAAGAGCTATAGAAGACGAAGACATCAAGCTCACGTTGGTGAATGGGCATCCGGTTGCGACTCCAACAACTACTCCGAGAGAAGCTATCACTCGGACTCTGAATATACTCAAGATGAAGGTGTTGCCGGTCTTGCACTTGTGTCATCCAACTCCTATGACATATTTGACTCACCAAATGAAGGAATTGGAAGATGCTTCATGGCTAAAGGCACCAAGGTATCACACCCCGAGTATGTTGATTTCAATAGTGATGAAGATGATTTGCTAGGTGATGATGATTTACTTGTTGACAACACTAGTGATGAAAACTATGATGAACTTGCTAATAATCATGCTAATCAAGATGAAACGAATGAAAATGATAAGAAGGAGATTGAGCGTCTAACTAAAGAACTAAACACTCTTAAGTTATCTCATGAAACAACTCTAGAGGATCATAGAGAGCTCCTAAGAACTCATGAGAAGCTACGCTTCAAGAAGATAAATTTAGAGCAAGAGCATGGGTTTCTAAAATCTATCAATGATGATCTTCGAAAGAAGTGTTTTTATTACATTGCCAAGCGTTTGCTCTTGTCTACTTATATGCCACAAGTAAAATCTAGAAATAAGAGCAAGAAAGATTCTTCTTCTAGTAGTAACAATAACAATGTTAAATCCAATATTGTTGCTTATAGTAGTTCTGTTGATTCCACTAATGATTCTCTTAGCCAAGTTACACTTGAGCAAGAAAATAGCTTATTGAAGGGAATTATTGAGAAAGGTGTTTACAAAAGGCTTGCCGGAAGTAAGCAATTTGAGAAAATTGTACGCAAGCAAGGAAGGCACCGGAAGAATCAAGGTGTTGGTTTTCAATGAAAGTTCAATGCCAATGGAGTTGAGTGGGAAGAAGATCAATATCCCAAGACGAAGTTTGTTCCTCAACAAGAGAAGTATGATCCCACTTCTTTCAATGGAACACAAGCTCAAGATGATCTTCCACCACAAGACCACAAGCTAAAAGGCAAGGACAAGCTTCAAGAGGAGATTGATTCATTTGAAGAAGCTCCTAAGGCCATGGTCAAGTGGGTTTCCAAGACTACATCAAGTTCTACTTCATCAAGTTTGACTACAACTCCAAGGATTCCCATCAAGTTGATGTGGATCTGAAAGAAGAACTAGAGAGTTCTTGAGGGTGACTCCGCCAATATACTTCACTCATACTCATTTTGCCAAGAACTTGTGCAATCAACTTTCATATCTTGCACTAGTTCATGGAGTCACAAACCCTCTTGTTGGTAAGACAAGGGACAAGGTAACCTAATGCTTCCATGGACATCATAATATTTGTGTTTCACTCTATGTCTATGTATATACTTGCATGTTCCTTGTGGGACTAACCCATGTAGGTATTGTAAGTGCAACACACTCCAATGGATTGCTCCAAATGATCTACATCAACATTGAGCATCCACATCTTCACTATCTACATGAAGTCATCATCGACAAAACCCAAGGTTAGTTCATCCCTCTTAGGGGGGATATCACATCTAGGGGGAGCTTTTCTCTAAGAATTGAGCTAAAGCAACTCTAATGGTGCGAACACAACAATGCTTTATGTAAAAGTGGTAACCCCACTTGTGCTTAAACGATGAGTATGACCTATGATCAAATGTTCTCATTTGACTCCTAAGTCAATATACTCATATATAGATGATCTAGTCATCGCCAATTGCTTGATAGATGCTAGAGTGTTTGTGCATGCTTTGTCACATGTTTCATTTGCTATCTTATTGTGTGAGCATGTTGAATGCATAATTTTCTTAATTCGAGGACATACATTTGTAGTTTTGATTGTTTGTTTTTTATTGACGAAATGGATGGACAAGAATGCCTAAGTACTCTCTCTAGCTATCTATGCTCTTCTTGTCTCAAATTCTATTCATGCTATATCACAAAATTTGAACAAGTTCTTTTTCGGACCCTTCGGGTGAGGAGCACTTGAAGCCACCAATCCGTCAAGGGCTAACCTCCAAAACCTCTTAATGCTTTTAGGCTAGACCAACTCATTCCTATTCGGTCTCACGAAACCATTAAGTTGATCTAGGTTTTCATCTCGGTGCCACCGACTAGAACAATTCAGTCTCACCAAATTGCAGCAACTGCAAGTAATTTTGCATCTCGGTGCCACCGAGACGTTCCACTCGGCGGCACCGACATCACCTGGGTATATATATCTCGCGTACCCATACGATTGAAAATTTCTTCAAACCACACGAGCTCGCGCCCCGACACTGCCGCCCCCTTGGTCTCCGGATCATCGCCATTCCGCCAATGCGCCTCCGCTGCTGGTCTCCGCCGCCGTTGCCGCCGTAGCAAACCATCAACAAGTTAGGGTACAAATTCGACATCTTTGTGCTATCTTTGTCTCCGATTCAATGCACAAAGCAAATGCCAGTATTCTTGCCATGTTTGAAAGCTTCTTACCCACGCAAATATTCCTCTAGAATAGATTTGATTCAAAAACTTAGGGTTAGGTTTCCGCTGACCGACCGATCTGAAGAATTCGTTCACACCGATTGGCATTAACCATTGCACTAAGTACAACTCGGTCTGATCGAAGTGTACTAATCAGTGAGACCGAAATCACTTTCTCTATGAAATCCTAGCATCTCGGAGTCACCGAACTGCATCTCGGTCTGACCGAAACCGCATGTTTAGACTCTGTTAGTGCTTTGGTGTCACCGAGTTTGTCAAATCGGTAGCTCCAAAATGCTTTCTGCAGAAAACTAAAATTAAGTTTTTGTCTCAACTTTTTGCAAAAACAGCTGCATTTTGTGATGCTCATCCACTCTACCCATATCCATCTATTCACAGGGTCAGTTGCAGAGATGACAAAAGCCAGTGACAGTCAGAACAGGTCTGAGGAGGATGTAAACCTCAGTGAGGGCACTAGTCCCTCTGGTAGCTATGATGAGGATAGCAAGAGCCCCCCAAGGAACTTGCCAAAGGCAGCTACCAGAACAAAGAAGAAGAAAACTTCTGATAGTGAGGATGAAGATTTTCTAGAAGAGGTCACTTCCAAGAAGAAAGTGCTCAAGAAGGAGTATGCTGCTGCTGCCACCACAAAGCCTGGTTCACAAAAAAAAGAAACTCCAAGGAGAGCTCCAATGTCCAAACCCATAAAAGTGCCAACTCAGGAGACTATGCAGTTTACAATTGAGCAATCTGATGATGATGATGCAACTGGAGATGGAATGAAAAAGAAGAGAGCAAGGACTACTATTGCCAGAGTACTTGGACACCCTTCAAATAGAAGGAGTGATGATGAGGAAGAGGAGGAGGAACAACCTGTTGCACCTCCTGCCAAGACACAAAAGTTGATGGCAGATGCCATCAAGACTAGTGCTGCTACTTCAAAGCCCAAGTCTGATCCTAAACCTGATGCTCCAAAACCTAAAGCTTTAGCTCAAGCACCCCAGCCTTCAGTTCCAAAGAGATCTACTAGAAACATTTCTGTTGCAGAGAAGAACAAGGCCCCAGTGCCAGAAGTTCAGGAAGATGATGAGCCTTTAGTGCTCATAAAGTTGAAACCCAAGATCCCAGATCATAATGATGATCATCCAGTGCCAGATAACATGAAGTTGATGAAGGATCATTGATTGAGATAATGGAGGCAGAATGATCCATAAGTTATCAGGAGAAGGATTGCCGTGGACTATCGTTTTCATACCAGAGAATAACAGGACTTCTATGAGACTGTCTTGTTGGACAAGAAGCCCATAGTGTGTCACATGAGATGGGTTGACTGGAAATACATTGATGATAATGAAGACTATTTTCCCCATGTGCATGAGAGCTTCATACTGAATGGGGTTGATAAGTTTGTTGGACAGAAGTTGACAAAATGGAACGATGAGATGATCATGCAGTTCTAGTCTACTGCCCACCTTTACGCTGATGGTAAGATAGTGTGGATGACTGAGAGCACCAGATACCAAACATCTATTTCTGAGTGGGGCAAGCTTATCAATGCTCCCAAGGAAAGTGAAGATGATCTTGATGTGTATAGAAAATCCAGGAAAGATCACAACTCAATGGCCAACATGTACAATCCTATTCCTGATTCAGCTCTAGAGACACACAAGCTAGGTTCTATCTACTATCTGCTTGCTGGTTTGACCACAATGAACACTATCTTGAGGCACACTCTGTTGCCCAAGTCTGGAGATCACAGGATGATACATGGTCACTCCATAAATTTGGTACATTTGTTTGATGTGCTCGAGAAATTCAAAGTCATGGACCTGATTGTTGAAACATTGAAGATGATAGTAGCCGATCAGAAAAGATCTTGTGGATATGCCCCACACATCCATATGTTGATCAACTCCAAGGTTGGTACTGGGACATATCTGCTTGACAAAGAGCATCTACCCCCGAGGCCAGATTTTGAGGACAATGAGATTGTCATGGATGCATCACATCCTACAGCTGATTAGGCCCAGGAGAAAATTGAGAAAGCAAAGGCTACCAAAGCAGCAAAGGCAACAAGTGCTCCAGAAGCTTCCATGGTGAATCTCAATACCAAGCAAGATCAACTCAGTTATCTGCTTGAGGCTACCGCGAGGATTGAGAAAAGCTCCTTGTCTCAGAATCAGGAGAGTCTTGAAAGAATCATTGAGACAAAATTGCATGACCTTGATGTGAAGGTCACAGAGATTCAAACCACTGTGGAAAAGTTGCATGATGATGCTGAGGACAGTGATGACAGACCCACAACAGATACATTCCAGAGAGTGCCAAGGGCATAAAGATCATCAGCTGTGCCAGTTGCAGACTCCATGACTACTCTTCTAGCACCTGTAGCCACTGCCACAGTTGCCCCTCCAGTGTCAACTCCTCCAGCTCCACAGACTTCAGCAGAGGCATTTGTAGATGGACTCTTCTCCACGCCGTCTACGCACACTGGAGCTACAAGCCAGAAGACCACTTCAGGGGATCCCGGAGATCATGCTTAGAGTGTCGCATAGCACTATACATTTTCAAACTTTTTGGTAATTTGTTGCCAAAGGGGGAGAAAATGTATAGATCATAGGCTTCGAGAGAGAGAGAGAGAGACAGAGTGTCTTTTGCTTTTGTTAGTTTTATTTGCCTTGCTACTTGCTACTTTGATTTGGTTGTTGCTACTACTTGTATTATGCTCATGAGATACCTTATGTGATCATGTGTTTGATCATACTATGCTTAATGTGTGCTTGCATGTCTATCTCTATGATTATTTGTGTATGATCAATCACTTGTATCTTTGGTGATGAGTGCATATTATTTAACTCTTATCATTTTATGCGCTCCACCAAGATGTATGTGATATGGAAAAGTAACCCATGATCCTAATCAATTGTGCATTTGCATTCAAATGCAAATTTTAAAATAATGCATAAATTTAGGGGGAGCTCTTGCTTATCACATACTCCCTTCGTTCCGAATTACTTGTTGCAGAAATGAATGTATCTAGAACTAAAAAATGTCTAGATACATCCATTTCTACGACAAGTAATTCCGAACGGAGGGAGTACTTCTCAAAGCGATGATGTATTTAATTCATATTATCATTTGTTGAAGCTTTGATCTATATGTTGTCATCAATTACCAAAAAGGGAGAGATTGAAAGTGCAACTAATCCCCGGGTGGTTTTGGTAATTTATAACAACATATAGATCGTTGAACTAATGATCATTCAAGTTAATTATTTCAGAAACTTCATTGAATGGCATGTCATGGACTAGGAATATGGACCCCTCAAAATGCTAAGGACACATATTGGCAAAAGCTCAAGACTCTTCATTTTACATTTAGTGATCGAAGATCATATTGAGTTCATAGAAAAGCCAATACTACTAAAAGGGGATGAGGTGTTGCTTAATGGTCTACTTGCTCAAAGTGCATAGTGATATTGCTCCAAAACCCTCAACAATTTCTCATTCCAAATATGTCAAAAACCCAAAGTCAAACTCGGCACCACCGATTCTTTCTACCTGGAGCCACCGAGTTCATTTGACATAGCCACTGCCAGAAACCCTAATAGTTCGGTCACACCAATATGGATCTCGGTCTCACCGAGATGGCCTTGCAACCTTCCTATGACTTGTTTCACTCTTTCGGTTTCACCGAGTTAGTGCAATCGGTCACACCAAGTTGACTTGACATCCGCTCTGTTGTCTTTTGCTTGACTTCGGTCTCACAGGGTTGATGCAATCGACACCACCAAGTTGATGTTTGCCCTAAGCCCTAGCACATTGGTCACACCGAGTTGTTCCAGTCGGTCCCACCGAGATTCCTAACGTTCACATTTTGAACTAAATCGGTCTCACCGAGTTCTCCTATTTGGTCTGACCGAGTTGGGTCAAATGTCTGTAACGGTTGAATTTTGTGTGGAGGCTATATATACCCCTCCACCCATCTTCATTCGTGGAGATGGGCCATCAGAACGTGCCTACAGTTCCAGCATACATTTTCTGAGAGAGAACCACCTACTTGTGTGTTCGGACCAAGATATTCCATTCCTACCACAAGAATCTTGATCTCTAGCCTTCCCCGAGTTGCTTTCCACTCAAATCATCTTTTCACCATATCCAAATATGTGTGAAAGAGTTGAGTGTTGGGGAGACTATCATTATAAGCACAAGAGCAAAGAGTTCATCATAAACACACCATCTATTATCTTTTGGAGAGTGGTGTGTCCTAGATTGGTTAGGTGTCGCTTGGGAGCCTCCGACAAGATGTGGAGTTGAACCAAGAAGTTTGTAAGGGCAAGAAGATCGCCTACTTCGTGAAGATCTACCCGAGTGAGGCAAGTCCTTCGTGGGCGATGGCCATGGTGGGATAGACAAGGTTGCTTTTTCGTGGACCCTTAGTGGGTGGAGCCTCTATGGACCCGCGCAGCCGTTACCGATCGTGGGTTGAAGTTTCCATCAACGTGGATAGCACCACCTATTGAAACCACGCCAAAAATCTTCGTGTCTATATTGTGTTTGCACTCTGAAATCCCTTCCCTTTACCTTTATATGTAATGTTCTACTTTTTGCTGCTACACTCTTAGAAGTTTAGAATTGCTAAAATCTGCCCACAACTGAAATT
Source organism: Triticum aestivum (assembly GCF_018294505.1). Lineage (NCBI taxonomy): Eukaryota > Viridiplantae > Streptophyta > Magnoliopsida > Poales > Poaceae > Triticum > Triticum aestivum. Next base: position 183,487,948 of record NC_057798.1, on the reverse strand, counting down.
GGGAAAAGGTTAGATTTTTATTTGGTCAAGTAGTCTAATCACCCCCTCTAGACCTACTTTCGATCCTATAGTCGTACTCTAGAAAACATTTTGTTTTTGCGTAAAACCCCTGCATTTGTTAGAAATTATGCCCGCGACCCTTATCTCTTATTGAACTGACTTACCATTGCGCACCTGGCTGGTCGCAATGGAGCACTCGGTAGGAAGACTCGAGGCGGTCTCGGGCGCGACGGGGAGCTGGCCGGAGCACACAGACGATGGGGGCTCGTGTAGGAGGCGAAGACCGACATGCAAGTTCAGAGGGGCGGGTGATGTGGCCAAGCTGAGGAGGCGGCAGTCTGAGTTGGCCAGAGCGCACATACAATAGGTGTGCTTGCCGGAGGTGGACAGGGCTGGCTCGGGAGATCCACTCGGGCACAACAAGAGGCTGGAGGAGAGGGCCAGGCGTGGCTTGGCGTCTCCAAGAGCCATAAGGCCATCGGCCCCGGTGTCGAGCGTCCAAATCAGTCGCGGCGGCTCTGTCTTGCAAGGCTTGCACCGGTTGCCTTCCAGTCCGGCTGCATGGTGACCGCGGCGCCACCGCAGGACAACACTACCTAGCAGGAACGACGCCTACGCACCCAGCTCAGCGTTGAAGTTGCCCTATCCTCGGAAAGGCAGCGCCCACTCCCCGTGCTACCTCCACTCGCCGAATGGCTGTGGCGTGTGCATGCTCGCCCAAGACCAGTCCCCGCTAGGATTCGAAAGACCAGATGAATCAAAAAAAGCAGTAGCAAAAAATTGTCATTCGAGATCTGAATACAGATGGATGCTCTCGCGGATAAGAAAACTCGGGGCGCACCGGGCAACCACACTACACGAGCCGCCACGATCCAAGCCGAGCGCACACACATTCAAGATCTGGCCCGAAACACCGCAGCAAGGCGCCGCCGAAGGAGGGAGGGCTAGACATGAACATGCCGATCCAGAGCTCGAAGCCCCGACATAGATCCACGCGACCCCCGTCAAGCTATCGCCGAGCTCGACCCTGAAGCAGGCCACCGCCGTCGTGGCTCCACCATAGGCCCAACCATCCCCCACGTGCAATACCGACCACTAGGAGCCCATATGCAGCCGCACTGCAACCGGCCGATGAATGCAAAGCAACCATCGGTCACGGGCGAGACGGCCTGGGAAATCCAATCGTCCAGCTGCCGCAGATGGGGGGCGGTCACATCGGTGAAGGATAAGAGAAAGATGGGGTCAATGGAACAAACTCCAAAGGCGGGGAGGGAGGAAGGGGGTGGTGCTTTGTGATGTGGAGGAGGGAAGAGAGAGAGGAACACGACACCGTGGGCTAGAGTAGAAGGGCGCGCGGTGTGTTGTGTGCTAGAGCCACAGATAGATAGAAGAGGAAGGAGAGAAGCACTGATGGGTGGGGTGGTGGTGGATGGATGGATAAAGAGATGAGGAGGAAGGAGAGCAACAGATGTCGACGGCTCCACACAATAGGAGTGGTCTCAATGGGGATTATTGATGTGGATTTTGCCTTTTTTTAATGGCTGCACCGGCCAGAAGCTGCTGGAGGTTGCCATGCGTGCTTGCACTGATTGCAGATTTTTTTAATGAGCGCCGATATAATTACCTCTTGTTGTTTTGTTGTTACTATATAGTTTAATGTTCAAGCCTACAACATCTTATGAATACATCAGCAGATACAATAAGTAAATGAGTGAAATATTGGAAATAAATATTTCTACCGAAGAATTGAGAGAATGTGACAACTAACAACGCTGCATCTTGAAATTTCCCCCTTTTTTGACAATCCACCTGGAATTTACCTGTGATGGGGAACATAGAAAAGCATGCTTTTTTATGGTGATGGCCAAGTTTAAATAGTGCAAAAGAAAAGGAACAAAATATAACATGATGTGGCCGGTGGCCTAAACTATATATATTTGTATTAGGTGCTAGCTGATATATCTGGGTGGAATATAGTTGCCCTAAGCTGATGTGGCTGGTGCGGGCGTACCCGTAAGTGAGCGGTAGAATATATTCGACCCGATAGCTGGTGCTGACGTGGCTGGTTCTTGAATACATTCCACATACAGGTTACATAAGTTCAATTTGTTCACCAAGAGACAAAGGCAAACATAGAAGGGCCCCAGTTATGGAATATGGAAGACATAGAAGAACCCAGTTTCATAGCAGCCGAAAAATGTTGGGGCAGACGGTTATCTTCCGTTAAGCAAGTTCTACAAATTTATATTTCATTTGCTACTTTCAAATCGCATCGTGCATCTTGGTGAGTAACTTTAGTGACTTGTTTTGCATAGATTTATACAAAGATTTGCTCATATTGAGAATCATGTGTAGTGGATTTTTTTCTTGGGAAGCAAAGGTAGTAGATTTTGATCCAAACACAATAATAATTTTCTTTCTCAATTTCTTGTGCAATATATGAAAGTGGTTTCTATTTGACTGATAATATGGTGAAAACTTTATAGGTTAATGTCACATGTAAATATAAATCGTATTATTGTTTCTTTTCAAGGATCAAGATTGCATGTCAGTAGTTTCACACCAAAGGAAAGGTGGCAAAACAAACTCTTAAATTTATATTATAGTATCCATTGCAACACAAAGGACTTTTTTGCACACACAATTTTGATGAATAACGGATGTGTGTTTTGCACATAATTGAATACACATCAACTTTTATCCTGTTGCAATGCACGGGCATTTGTGCTAGTATGTCCCAAACGTATCTATAATTTTTTATTGTTGAGTGCTATTATATTATCACTTTTGTATGCTTTATATGCTATTTTATATTATTTTTTGAACTAACCTATTAATTTAGTGCCCAGTGTTAGCTATTTTTTGCAAGTTTTTGGTTTCGTAGAAAATTCATGCCTACAGAAGTCCAAACACGATGAAAATTTACAAGGATTTTTTTTATCGAAAATATGCAACATTAGAAGCTTCAAGAAGGAGCCAGAAGTGGGCTGTCGGCCCGACAACCCCAGGTAGAGCCACCCCAGGGGGCGCCGGACAGGCTTGTGGGAGCCCCACAGCTCCATTTGACCTAATTTCAAGCCTATAAATTTAGTAATTTCCCGAGACCCTTAGAACCGAACCTGAAAGAATTTTGTTGCCACCGCAAGCCTCTGTTCCGAAGCGATCCCATCTGAAGCTCTTGTCTGGCACTCTACCGGAGGGGGAAATCATTGAGGAGGCAATCTTCATCAAACTTGCTGCCTCCATGATGATGTGTGAGTAGTTCCTTAAGGACCTACATGTCCATAGTAGTAGCAAGATCTCTCTCTCTCTAGATCTTTAATACAATAATCTACTCTAAGATCAATCTAATGTAATCTTTTGCGGTGTGTTTGTTGGGATCTGATGGATTGTGGGTTTAGATTAGATTATTCATTGAATTTATATGGATCTCTTGAAGGTTCTTTGCTGCATAATTTTATAGCTTTGTATTTATCTTTGATGTATCCGTCTACTTTGGCAAGTTAGATTGATCTATCTTCAGCGGGAGAGGTGCTTTGTAGTAGGTTCAATCTTGTGGTGATCTTGCCCTGTGACAGGAGGGGCAAAGGCATGTATAGTATTGTTGCTACAAGGATAAAACGACGGGGTTCGGTCATATTGATTGATCTTATTTTGTCTACATTATGTCATCTTGCTTACGAGGATAAAGTGTTACTATGTTTATGAACTTAATACTTTGAGATGCATGCTGGATAGCAGTCTTGGGGTGGAGTAATAGTAGTAGATGCGGTTGGATTAACAGTCTACTTGTCCTGGACATAATACCTATATTTGATTATGTCATGAATGATCACAATTATAACTATGCTCAATTATGTCAATTGGCGAATAGTAATTTGTCTACCATACCATTGCTATGTCACTAGTCAATTGGCCATTAATAATTCGTCTTTATGAAGTCTCTGCATACGTTTCTTTCTGATATGACAAGATGACAGTGCGGCATATAAGTGGTATTATCGGTCTTCTTAGGACGTTTAGCATTAATGTTATAGATATCCTTTTCACGTTCAAGATCTAATAAGAATAAGCCACCAACTATTGGTTCAAATCCATAAAACATATCCTTATAATATATTGAACAACCATTGCCATCAACCTTATAAGAATAACCATCATTTATTAAACATATGATCCAGAGATAATGTTCTTACATAACTTTGGAACAAAATAACAATTATTTAGTTCTAAGATAAATCTTGAAGGTAAACTTAAAGACATGAAACCGACAGCTTAAGCAACGATCTCATCGCCATTCCTGACATGCATCACGACTTCATTCTTTCCCAACTTGTGAATCTTCCATAATGTCAGTGTATAAAACACGGGTATTTTATACCCTGACCTATGCACAGATCAGTAGCAGCTTTCCCTGCCAAACAAGGTTGGCCAAAGATTCCCAAGCTAAGGGAGCCGCTCCTTGAGAGATCAAGGAGTGCATCAATAAGACAAAGATTCAAGGCCGAGTTGATCAACTTGGCCAAGGAGAAGAACAAGACAAGCATCAAGATCAATTCTAGAAGTAGCCCTTGCCGGCAAGGCCGAGCCGGCAGGATGAAGACCCGACAAGCTCCTTGGCTGGCAAGCTCCTGCCAGCTGCCAGCGCTCCACCTCATCGAGTAGCTAGTCGCTAATCAGTGAGGTGTCGAGCCCGCAGGCAGTTAGGTGAGGCTTGTCGAACATGTGTCAGCTCGCCGGAAGGATTTACATTTATTGACACCCGTCCAAATGGTGTGTCAAGCTAATAGGAGTTAGCTAGGCAAGCGGTGCAGCAACCTTGCCAGGGCTCCTCCTCATGACACCTAACGGTGCATTTAATGCTTTTTGTCTTAACTAGCAGAGTTAGGTATGATGGCACTGTTGCTATCTAATCATCATGTAATTACCTTTTTGCCACTATGGTAACCCCTTTAGCTATAAAAAGAGGGCAGAACAACGTTTACAAGGATCGACCCTTTACACAACTACACGCGTAGTTGCTGCCCTCTCTCATCCTTGCCGAGGTAGCGCTCCTTGTACTTGTGTTCCAACACATACCCGATATAGCAAGCAGGAGTAGGGTTTTACACCTCTCGGTGGCCCGAACCTGGGTAAAGATCCCTGCGTCTTCCCTTGGTTTTGCTCTTTGCGACTTGTGCATCTGCCTAGCCAAACCACAAGGGGCTTGATGGCCCCATAGATGGTCGTCCACACCGACATCTTTGGCATGCCAGGTAGGGGAGCATCACTGGTGTGAATCTAAATCAGCGGACGATGCGTTGGTTTCATCACGTTTCATCACCATCTTCATCATCCATGGCGCACAAGTAGAAGGGAACCACGACGATGAAGCCTTCTACCTCCAGAGTTCCTTCCACTTGTCCGCGGGCGGTGCAGGCGGTGTCACCGCTGCGGATGGTGCAGACGCCGTGGTTGGCAAGTCTGGCACAGGCGGCGTGGTCGCCCTGCCCACCATAGTAGGAACGGGAGGTGGAGGTGCCGGGGGTAGTCATCTTCCTCGACCCCCTGGCGAGAACAACCACGACAGCACGGGAGACGCGAACGGACAAAATGCAACCCTTTGTTGCGCCGGCGAGCATAGTCACCGGAGCAGCGCTATGCGGTCAAGCGCGAGCTAGGATCCTCCCACTGTAATGGCACAGAGTGGCACCGCTAGACATGGATAACCGCGCTCGCACAACAAAACACCTGTTGATCAAGTCTAAGATCCCCAGGCACTGCTCCTGCCCCGCCAACCCGCTGATGCACATGAGTCGCGGCGGCAAGATCGCGATGGCGCTCCTGCTGGCTCTGCCAGGAGTCAAGCGACATCGCATTCTTTGCGCCAGGCCCTCTCGGCGACAGCGACGAAGGCGATGGCGCGAGCCCAGATGCTGTTGAACTTCCCTCCGACAACAGACAAGATGGACAAGTGGAGAGACATTATCTAGTGCTTGACTGGATTTGTTGAGTCAAACAAGTCACAACAGGTGAAGCCCTCACGGTGCACGTGAACAACACCAGTAGCTCAGACTGACGGCCATACTGTGGGTGGTACACCAACTGTGCAGTCAACTCCACGGCAACAACTTCAACACCAGCAGCCCAGAACCCAACGAGCAGCGGAACCCGACGAAATGTCGATGGCCTCCTTAGATCAAGTGCAGCGAGATCAGCGACAAGTGCTGCGAGATAGGCAGGCAGAAGATGCCCGCACCACCATTGAATGACGTGGAGAGACGCACCGTCAATCCGACGAGCGCAACGGCCCAGTCGTCAATGAGCCTGTGCCTGTTGTTGGTGGGTATCTTCCTTATGAGGTTGGGGGCCCTGCTTTCACACGTGAGCTGCAGCAAGTCCGCTGGACGTCTGTTCTGTCCTTCAAGCCTGAAGTACCATAGAAATATGATGGTAATCTTAACAAGGAGGAATTTGTGGGCATCTACATGATTGTCGTGCAATCTACTAGGGGAAGGGATGAAAAGATTCTCGCCAACTACTTTCCATTGGTGCTCAAGCCCAATTTGAGGTCTTGGTTGATGAATTTGCCAGAAAACTCTATCTCCTCATGGTAAGATATGTGCAACGAGTTCGTTGGCACCTTTAGTGGAGGCCAGAAAGGCCCGCGATGGCCCAATGACTTGCAAGCGATCCCACAAAGAGAAGGTGAGAATCTGCGCAAGTATATATAGAGGTTCAACCGTGTGGATCGTAGCATACGTGATGTTCACCCGACAACTGTGATTGCCGCGTTCCACATGAATGTGCGCAATCGCAAAATGCGGGAAAAGATGAACTTATAGTTGCCCAAAATCATCAACAAGCTATATACGTTGGTGGACAAGTGCGCACGGGCTGAAGAGGGGAGAAGGCTCCCTGGGGAAGATGCTGGCGCTGAAGTCGATTCTGAGGATGAAGACGCCACCACCATGGTTTCCCGCGACAAACCCGAGGGGTTGGGGGTGGGCCACTTAACCTGTGAAATAACCCGCATCAGGTCATTGTTGTCGACGACCTCGATGTCATAGCTGGCACCCGCGGCATATCCGCATACTCTAGCCTGCAGATTGAGTGCATGCCTCCAGTAATGGTCGTCAGCTTCCTCAGCGGTCACCTCAGCGACGTCGGGCGAAGAGGCTGCAATACACCTCTTTTGGGCCAGTCGCTCCTCGAGCTCCACGAGAAGCGTAGCCGGGCTTAGGCTGCGATGCTCTAGAGTGGGGGATGGAGATCTATGGGAAAGGGGGCGTTTGACAGGTGTCATCTAAGAAACTCAGGGCGCCTGGGTATGGAGATCGCTGGGTAAGTTGCACGGACAAACCGGCAGGTGTTGACAATGGAGGCCTTGCGGTAACGGCAGCGACGACGACCTTGTAGGGTTTCAAACAAGGGAGGGGTTGTGTTGTGTTGTGTGTGTGTGTGTGTGTGTATGCACGGGCATGCGCCCGAGGAGGTTTCGGGGGTGTGTGTGGAGGGGGGTGTTTGAGGAAATGACGTGGCTATTGAAAATTTTACTACTCGGGAGTCAAAAGATGTAGTGAAATGCCTGGACTATTGAAAATTTGGATGATGGTGCATCACACATGGTCCGAAAATAACAGCCGTGTGTTATGAAACAGAAAAACCCTTGAGTCGGGTAGATATTTTTGAGGGATGCAGGCGGGAGCGGGAACAACAAACATCACACATGGTCGAAACATAATAACCGTGTGTTATCAAACAGAAAAAACCTACAGGCGGGTAGATAGTTTTGAGAGGGGAAGCCTCGTGGAGCCCAATGTACTGCGCTGATGTGCGTGACAGGGGCACTGGTGTGGCACACGGTTAGTGTGAATGAACCGTGTTTGTTGCGTCATCTGACTTGTCTAATGTTCATAAATTTGGTGAAAATGACGCGGGAAAGGGTCAGAACACACTTGCATGTGGACCAAATATATGTATGAAAAGGGCGGTTTGATGTTCAAATACCAAATGCAACTTCAATGTGGCACCTATCTCGAAAAGCGCATGGTATTGCTTGCCCCCCTCGTCTTGGTAGGAGGGGATGCCTAAGCTATGAACGCATGCCCGCCCCCACGAAGGTTCACCTAGCAAAGTGCAAAGTAGCAGCCCCCCATCACACACACACACACACTCTCTCTTTCAGTCGGTGGGAGAGGGCATCTCACCAAGATGTATCGTAAAATGGACCAAGAATAATCCTCCTTGGTCGTACAACCTCTCTCTTGTTGTTGGTCAAAGTGATGGCCGCCCATGTGACCCCAGAGATGGGTTAGCTTGCCAATAATCACGCAAGTAGCTAGTCCCCGAAGACAACTATTGCATGCGTGTGGCACAAATATATGTATGGAGGTGTTTATGTTTGGATACACAATGGAAAAACTTTGATGTGGCACCGTGCTTTGGAACCAGAAATCCCCACACAGAGCGAAGGTTAGTTGACGATGCATATGTATGTCACACCACACTTCGAGCCGATGACGAGGATTCATGCATGCATGCATGCATAGTATGTGCTCAAACTTAATTAAGTCTGAATCTCACCATGACCTACTACGATAATACGAACTAAAGGAAGAATCTGCCATGGTAACCTATCTTCTTGTCGGTCAAAGTGATCATGGATGTCCACACGGGCCCTGAATATATAGGCTTGTCGCCGATAACCACGCGAGGGAGTGTACCATTCGAACACAACCACTACATGCATATGTATGTATGGAAGTGATGCATGTGCATGCATGTTTGAATACCATTCACAACACTGATGTGGCGCGTGCACCGAAAATCGTACCGTCCCCTCATAGAGTGAGACCGGTTCATGAAGTGTCATGGTATTGGCCACTTCGACTCAATGGAAGGGATTCATGCGCACACATGCATGTGTGCTCAAACGGTGTCATGTCATCCTAGAGCATGACCTATATACCGTAATACAAATAAAAAATTACTCCCCCTAAGTCAAATTAACCTCTCTCGTTGTCAAGCAAAGTAGTGATGGACCAAGCAGGCCCATAGATGGAAAGCATCGATATCGCTGATAACTGTGTGAGTGGGTGCATGAGGACAACTACCATCGCTTTGCATGTGGGCCAAACATATGTTGAATACCCAAAATGCACAACTTTGATGTGGCACATGCCTCGAAAACCATGAAGTCCTTACACAGAGCGAGGTTCATGAAGCGTACTGCATATGCTGGTCCCCTTCCCCCTCTTTAACGCATACTATATGCTCCTACTGTAATACAACCCCAAAAGAATCCTCCTTGATGGTGAAATTAATTAACCTCTCCCGATGTAGGTCAAAGTGATGCATGCATCGACAATGACCTCGCGGGCCCACAGATGGAAGCGTCACACATGAGTGTCCTAGGATAACCACTGCCTGCATGCATGTGGCCCAAAGAGGTGTTGTGCGATGTTTGAATAGCCAATGCACAACTTTGATGTGGCATGTGCCTCAAAAACTGAAAAGTCCCGACAATGAGTGAGGTGTACATGTTCACGGACGCATACGTAGTATATATGCTAGTCCCCTCCCACCTCTTCGAGGTGTACTATATACTCCCACCATAACACAAACAAAAAAGAGTCTACCTTGCTGGTCAAATTAACCTCTCTACTGGTTGTTGGCCCAAGTGATGGACGACGACCTCGTGGGCCCATAGAAAGTGTCACATGTGAGTGAGTGTTGTGTAGGACAACCACCGACTGCATGTGGCCAAAACATGTATGTATGAAAGGGTTGTGTAATGTTTTAAATAATGAATTCACGACTCTGATGTGGCACCTGCCTCACAAAACGGCCAACCCACACGGTGGCTCATGACTCGTAGTGTACTACCAGCCACCCCCTCAGATGCATACACACACACACACACACACACCGCGCATCCACCACAACTATGATGCATTTTAAATTTTCCTGCGGTGAACATATGTTACAAAAGGAGGGACGTTTTAATTTTGAAAAAAATAGAGATCATTAAGATGTTTTAGTACATTGATTGATTTTCTAGGGGTATAATGTGCAAAAATCAAATTTGAGCTACAAGCACACGTGACAGTGCACCTAAATGGATTGGAAAAACACATGTGTCTCACTGGGTGCATGTTTACTCCCCATGCAAGAAATTTCAAACATTGAGAATCTTGATTTTTAAAAGCTAGTACATCCAAAACTTATTTCAAATTCATGAAACTTATCGTGCTGTCATATGGACACCAATACACAGTGGCATTGTACTATTTTTGTCAAATTTGAGACAAGTTTTGATGTAATATTTATCTTCTTACAAAAGGGAGATTATTAATAATTGGGAACCAATATCACAAATGGATTATTTATTTGAATCGTGCGCGTTAGACCAACAATGGATATGTGCCATGCTTCGGTTAAGAAATAAAGCAACAACATTAATCATCAAAATAGAAAAACCAATATACGTGCCGCCACCCGACTCATGTGTTGTGCGAGCAGGCATGAGTTTACGGGATGCATGCGAGCAATCCACCGTGCAGGCAGACCGGGAGGCGTGCGTGCAGGTGTGTGAATTGATGGGAGGCATGCTCGTTGCGTAGTGTCATCGGGAGGCGTGCGAGTAGCTGTGTGAAATGACGGTAGGCATGCCAACAGTCTAGTGTGCAGGCTCACCGGGAGGCAAGCCAGCGGTTTGAATGCCGCCAGCCTCTCTCCCACAACTCCATATTAATGCCGGCCGCACCCCCATCATCGCCACACACAAAATCCTCTCTCTGCGCTTGCATCCTCGACGCCGCTCTCAGTCCTTAAAGTCGTCAGTGTATGAGGATGTCGCTGAAGTGCCCCATCAGAGGGAGTGGCGGCATCGGGGCTGCTGAAGCATCGGAGCACGACATGGAGATGGAGACAGAGGTTGCCCTCGCCGCTGGCAAGGTATTGCTGCACCCTGACATCGTCGACGGCGTCGTGCTTCCATAGCCGGAGCTAGAGCTCCACACCGACTCCGGTGATGACTCGGGCGACGACTCCGGCGATGACGGAGAACCGGTTAGTCATCTATACCCATTTATGTGTCAAATACATCCTAGGGTTTCTCTGGTTACTCCCGCGTCCTGCCTCCCCCCTTTTGGAATAGAAATCCTATGGTTATGTTCTCCCAATCCATGAAATCTGAGTAAGTTTCGTTAGATCCGTGTAGTGTATTGATTGTTTGAATGGTACAAGTGATAAGTGATTAGTTGTTTCATCTGTGCAAATGATTTCTGCTAATAATCCGATTAGGGTTAGTGTTTGTGCTAATAATTCCTAGCCAAGTCCAATTGATTTTGAATGACCTACATATATGTTTGTGCCATTATTTTCTTCAAGATTTTGTCTGTACATAGACGATTGTGCTTAACTCGAACCATAATCTCTGGATATGTCTAAAAAAATAGCCATAAATTCCTAATCCTACTTTACGGCATGTAAACATTGATTTGATGCTGAATTTTGGCAACTGCCAAATGTTCGCTAGAGATTAGTTTGTATTCCAAATTTGACGCCACATTTTTTACTATATGTATAGGTGCTATCTGATGATGTCGACAACGAGGATGAAGATGGCCAGAGGAGGTACAAGAGGCAAATCCTAAGGGAGCTTTATGCGGGAATGAATAATATGCGTATTAGGACCAGGAACTGGGGCTATCCATGCCCATTTTGCAACCAAAAGCTTCATCACACGTATAAAAGTGTTCTGGCACATGCAAGAGGACGAGCCGTTGGCTCCTTCAAGCAGATGTATTCTCCCAGGGTGGCACACATCACGTACACTGAGTACCTAGAGAAGCTTCAGGATCATGCCGACAAATGAGATGAGATGTGGGATCGAACTATGTATGGCTATGTAGTGTCTTAATTATAAATGCGCCTGAGTATGCTTAATGACGGTTGAACTATATACTTATGGTTTACCTATGCTTGTGTACGCTTATTACCTATGTCTGAGTATGTTTAACCTATGTTTACTTGTGTCTAAATGTGGGATATGGATGCAATCAGTTCGGTTGATGGAAGTACATCAATCACACACGGTTCCCAAAATTGGAGCCATGTGCAATGACTTTCATTTTCCCTGTTACGTCAATCACACACGGTTGGCTCTAGCAAACCGTTGCCTCTGAAACTCTTTATGGGACAGAAAACCCTCACCACCCAATTCAAAAAAGAAAAAAAAAGAAAACCCTCACCATCCCAATGTCACAAAAAACCCTCACCCCGCCCGCCACCCCCTCCGTTCCCCATTCACACCTACACAAGCTCCTCCATGACTCTCCATGGCACTGCCTATCGTCGCGGCAACCACTTAGCTCAATGCATGTCGCCGCCGCCAGGCTGCCAGCAAACCCCGCTGCATTTCACCACTTCCACTTGCCGCCGCCTATCGCCATCGACTTTCTCAATGCTGCTCACGGTTTACCCAGCTCCGCCCGATCGGGGAATCCGCCGTATTGAGGTTTTTTTTCTCATGGACAACAAGGTAACAAATTTAATGAGATATTATCTCATCTCTTATACCCGTTCATCTGCCTCCTTTAATCACCCGACCGAAATCACCGTGAATTCATTTTTATTCGAGCTAATTTGAGGATTTTCTTTCATTCATAGAGTGTACAATACACGGACACATCAGGACTTTGCGGCCTCGGCCAGACATCCATGGAGTTCCATATCACCATACCAGATGACTTGAGGATGCGCACGGTATGTTCAATCTCACCCTAAATCGGTTGGCATGGCCTACTTTCCTGGACATATACTATATATTGCTGCATTTGGATAAAAGGTGCCACATGCAGCATATATGTCAAAGGGGACTTTTTTGTCTTCTTTCTATATTAGGCAAATTAATGATGTATTGTTCTTTTGATTACTATCATATTTCCATGACATCATGGTTACCCTATCTATTTAATTATAGATTTTTGTCCTTTGATTTCAACTATTGTATAGTTCTTTCAGTTTTGCCCATATTCGCATGTTACCATATTCTTTAACAATCCTACAATTTTCTGTAGCGCGTTCCTTGCTATGCAACTAAATCTATAGTACACAATCTTGCCCTTTACATAAATCAAGACTGCAGGGATGTCATACTGAACACAAGCCATGGATTTACAATCGTTGCTTGTGTAAGACTTGATGAATGTGGTCACTCCCATTTTGCCACGGGCCTTTGGACAAAAATTTCTAAGTTTTATGTACTTAAAGCTGGCACTAAAATTGCACTGCACATAAAAGAGCTTGGTCATGAGATATATGCTAATTTCCCCGATGATATCATCCATCCAGACTTTGTTTGAAGTAAGTGTTCTTTTCAAGTATCTGCATGTTGACTTACCCAATAATATCAAAGGAATTGTGTAGTATTTAAGCAATCAATTATTATTCCATTTTCTTACTCTATTCCTACCTACTAACTTCTAGTTACCAATACACTTTTCTATTGGCCTATTTTAACTAAGTATTCCCTGTACTCCCACTTCTATCAGAAAGCGTCACCGACGAGGAGACTCTGGAGGTGGAGAATGGGGCCGCCAACAAGCGGAGGTGGGTGGAGCAAGAACCGCAAGCGACTCCAACAGGCCTAGACTTCATCAGCAGCCTCCCCGATGATATGTTGATAGTCATCATCTCCCTCCTCCCAATCAAATATGAGGTGCGGACAACTGTCCTTTCTCGACGGTGGTGCCCCCTATGGCACTCAACCCCTCTGGACCTTATCGACACCCATGAGCTCTGCCATGGCTATCACAAAAGCTTGGATGCGTTCTCCCAGATACTCGGCAGTCACCGTGGCCCAACCACAGGCCTTAGCATGGGCAACTTCCATTCCAACGGCAAGGACCGATCCAAGCTTGACGAGTGGTTCTGATCCCCTGCCCTAGATCAGCTCGAGGAGCTCACTTTGATGATGGGAATATGCGCTCGCTGCCAACGTCCGTGCTTTGCCTCGCGCCCACGCTGCGCGTCGCCAAGTTCATGAACTGCCATTCCCCTTAATGACACGCATGCTCTTATTCTACCACGACTAAAGCAACTCGAGATCATCGTCGTCTGCCTCCCAAATGGTGACATGGAGCGCCTGCTCCGTGGCTGTACTACACTTGAGTACCTTCATCTTCAGGAAATAAATGGATTGAGTAGATTCCACATCAACTCCATGACTCTTCGGACAATTTGTGTGTGTTGCTGGTGTTGCAAGAATACATCACAAAATGTGTACCACGGTATGGTCATTGAGGACACACCTTCACTTGAGAGATTACTTGTAGTTGATCAAGAAGGTCCAACAAGAATCAATGTCATTTCTGCGTCAAAATTGACTGTGGTGGGCTACTTGTCTTACAAATACTCCGAACTTGTTATTGGATCCACACCCGTTCTGGTACAACAGTCGCCTTCTACCTCTCCTTCTAGAAATTAACATTACTTCTAATTTGAAGATGTATGTTCGTCTGTCATCAAGAAAATAATTCCGACAAGCTTGACCCCGAAACAACGCACATTGAAGGTCTTGGCACTAGAATCTATCGACCCCAACCTGGACCAAGTTGTCAGTTTCCTGAGATGCTTTCCATGCCTAGAGAAGCTATATATCGAGGTGAGGTTCCTTTCATGTTAAATGTTAACCATAAGGGAGTTCTATTTTGACACCTTTTTCCAAGTTTACAATGACAATGTACTACAATTTCTGAAGGATTTTTGGAGGATTTCAGTACATACATGGCCCCCATATTGGTTGCTTGATCCATATGGTTACAATCCATAAGCATTTCTCCTTTGGATTCATCTATACTAGTTTTCTTAGGGAACTTTTCATCCACTCCAACCTCTTGTGAAGAAGGCTACATTTTTCTAGATTGTAATCAAATGCCCATGTTAATCATGTCAAATCGAAGATGGCATGTTAGTGCATTTTACAAATCCTGCAAACCAAATAGGCCTATAGCAGTGTTCAAAACTGCATGTAGGCACTAACACATTTTCTTCTTTTGCAGATAAGATTAGGCCTGGTGATGGATAATGTGATACAATATAACAATCACATCGAATGCCTAGCTCTATATCTCTCAGAAATTACTTTGAACTCCTACCGAGGGACCTTACCAGAGATTATATTCGCCAGGTTCTTTGTTGTCGGAGCAAGGGTGCTGAAGGTAATGAGGTTTGCCCTACATTTATTTTGCAAAAACGAATAGTTTGTTGATCAGCGCCGACGACTGTGGGAGAATGGAATAGGCTTCAAAAAAGCTGAATTTCATTTTGGAACTTCAGATGACATAGTAATCAGAAGTCATCGTGTCAATCCCATACATGACTTCTCAGTGGCTGACTCCTTTGCAAAAATTATTAGGTTTCAAAACTAGCCTTACAAGTGGTAATATTAGTTTGAACCTCTCTTATATCCATGTTCAACGGATCAACATAGGCATTTGCAGATGATGAGCTAAATTTCATTTCTAATATCAGTTTGAACCTTATAATCTTTGAATTTGAGCCATATAACTCTGGAATTTGAACCTTGTAATATTTTGAGATTTTGTGGTACAATCGTTGAAATGGCATCGTATGAGACTCGTATATTGGTAGCACTATTTTGACCTTCATATGCAGTGGACTTAGATTTATTAACCATTCTCGAATGTGTTTACCTTGTCGATCTCATAGCACATGATCTGTATAGATAACTTGACTGCGATCACCGACATTATTGCACATGGTTGGTTTCTTTAACCGTGTGCCATGTAGAGCGTAGAATTAATTAGCGCACTCGAGTGTCAATCATCACCCTTCTGTGTAACTTTCACCTCGTCACCCATGGGTAAACTTATGACCGATGTCATTCCACACACTTTGTTTTTACGCTTTTTACCAATAAAGCCCACGATTTTTCCCTCTTCTAGCCGACACATGGCCAAACTAGCCGGGTGGGAAACTTGCATGGTAAACTGTGCGATTGCGCAGGAACAGGCTCACCAACGATACATTTGGCGCCTCTTCGAGCCCACGCATGGTCAAACAAAATGTGTGCAGTATTCTCAAGCGTGCACTGGAATCCTCCGCTATGAACGCGGTGACAAGACATGACGATTACAGGCCAGCCGACCCCCATTTATTACAGCGGCCGTTTAACCCTTGTGTGTTTTCAACCTTTTGATCACGCCCACCACAACAAATTCTTAGAGGGTATGCTGCGCGGCTGCAATGGCTCTCCGAGCGGTTGCCGACGATGAGCAGCAGTTCACATGCATGACATGGTGGACATCCACAGAAGGTTCATGGAGCTCTCGGTGGTGTACACCAACAACCCGATCTAGGTGGAGCATTCCATCCACGTCATGGAGTTGTTGCTTGCTGAGGAGAAGTACAAGGTGGTCCGGTTCGACCTCGAGTACACCCACGCTCGTGCCGGGTCTCGTCCCAAGGTGGTCGTCGCCCAGATGTGTGTGTGCAATCACGTCCTCGTCTACCACTATTGCCTGGCGACAAGGACTTGTGAGCATTTCACCAAGTTTGTCAATAGCCCCAACTACATGTTTGCTATGATGGACATCACCTACAATGTAAAGGTGCACAAGAATTTGGGCATCGCCTGCCCGAATCTTGTCGACATCCAGGGCCAATACAAGATCTGGGGACGAAACAAGCATGAGAAGGATTCACTGGTTCACCTCGCCAAGGCCATCATCGACCCCTACTACAGAGACATGAAGGATTCCTGCAACAAGGACATGCATGCCTGGCACTCGGCCTGGATGGAGAAACTCAACAAAGCTCATGTCGTGTACACGGCCAAGGAGGCATACACAAGCTACGAGATGTATAGGTGGATCATTGACATGAGGAAGTGCCTCCTTCCCCAAAACGGATAGGGGTCTTGCCGGAAGCAGAGAAATGGCAAGCGTCGTCGCAAAAAGAAGTAGATGATTAGATCCTCGTTTCTCCTAGTTTAGTATGCATGTAATTGCTTACTTGGGTGTGTGGAAATTTTATGTATGTAGTCACTTGTGTAAATGTATGCTTAATTTGGTTATGCAATGATGTCTTTTTAAATATATATGTTGATGCTCTGTACAAAGAGCGTATATGTTGTGCAGACAGAGCAAATCACATCACACATGGACTAAACAATGGAACCCGTTGGTGATGTTTTCATCAATCACTCACAATTTTATACCAGCAATCGTTTGCTCACAACACACAAGGCTTGTTAGCAGGAATCGTCTGTGTTCTTATTGGTCTTCCCACACATTTCCGATTGCAGACTTGTTTGCCGCGTATAACACACATCTTGTTAAATTGAACCGTTTCTGTTCTCTTGGCTCAACGCAAACAGTTCATCCGGGTGAGCTATATGTCGTATATCGCACACACATTCATCATCCTGGCCATTTATTTTGTGTTGCCTAATCACAAACAATTCATCTAAATGAACTGTATGCCGTATATCTCACACACCTTCATCTGGATACCCATTTCTATTGTTCCGCCTCATCACAAACAGTTTATCAGGGTGAACTGTATGCAGTATGTCACACACACCTTGATCTGGCTGCCCGTTTCTGTTGTTCTATCTCATCGCAAACAGTTTGTATGGATGAATCATATGCCCCGCATTGCACACACATCTAAAATCCGAACCGTGTTTGATGTATCCACCATCGCAAACGTTTTGCATCTTTTTTGATGGTTTTTTCACATCACCGTTTGTGATTAATGCATCCCACACAGTTTCGTCGAAGGGTCTATGATTGTAGTGTCACATTAGCAGCATCCTACAGTAGTGTCAGTATCTTCCATGCTAAGCGGGTTATTCTCATGATGAGTGTTTCACTCGTCCTTGCACGAGAGGGGCGGTAATAGGGATTCCCAGTCCTGAAATAAAAAATTGCAAATAATTAAACAAAACTCCCTTAGGATTGTTGTTGGTATGGACGGTACCCATGGACTCGGCTAGCTGTGGAGTGTGTTTGTTGGTGGAGGGGGAGTAAACCTTTACTTTTATCGCTTGGGAACCGCCACTAATGTGTTTCGCATGGAAGATATTGATAACCTTTGGTCGTGATATGAATAGGAAGGGTGCATTTCCCAAAATTTCATTTATCTCTAATTTAAAGCTTCGAGCTCTGGCACCTCTACAAATCCCTGCTTCCCTCTGCGAAGGTACTATCTATTTAATTTCATGTTGAGTCATTATTGAGGGAGTCCTGGATTAGGGGGTCCTCGGACAGCCGGACTATATACTTTGGCCGAACTGTTGGACTATGAAGATACAAGATTGAAGACTTCGTTCCGTGTCCGGGTGGGACTCTCCTTTGCATGGAAGGAAAGCTTGGCAATTCGGATATGTAGATCTCCTTCTCTGTAACTGACTCTGTGTAACCCTAGCCCCCTCCGGTGTCTATATAAACTGGAGGGTTTAGTCCGTAGGACAAGAACAATCATAATCATAGGCTAGCTTGTAGGGTTTAGACTCTATGATCTCGTGGCAGATCAACTCTTGTAATACTCATATCATCGAGATCAATCAAGCAGGAAGTAGGGTATTACCTCCATCGAGAGGGCCCGAACCTGGGTAGACATCGTGTCCCCCGCCTCCTGTTTCCATTAACCTTAGACGCACAGTTCAGTACCCCCTACCCGAGATCCGCCGGTTTTGACAGCGACGTTGGTGCTTTCATTGAGAGCTCCACTAGGTCGTCGCAATAAGGCTTGATGGCTCCTTCAATCATCAGCAACAATGCGGTCCAGGGTGAGGTTTTCCTCCCCGGACAGATCTTCGTATTAGGCGGCTTCGTACTACGGGCCAACTCGCTTAGCCGTCTGGAGCAGATCGACAGCTATGCCCCTGGCCATCAGGTCAGGTTTGGAACTTGAACTACATCGCTGACATCCGCAGAGACTTGATCTTCGACGGATTCGAGCCCACGCCAGGAGCGCCAAACAGTCACGACGGGCATGACTTAGATCTGCCATCGGACGGTGTTCGGGATATCGCACCTGCGGCCGCCCCGACCCTTAATCTGGAACGGATCACGCCATCCGAGGATGGGTGGATGGACCCCGCCACGGAGGCCGCACATTCATTGGCGCTGGAGCCAAACACAGACTTCACCTCCAAAGAGATCTGTGTCATCGTACCCTCGGACTCGTCTCTGGCCATAGGTTCCGAACCGCGTGCGCCCATTGAGGGAGTCCCGGATTAGGGGGTGTCCGGATAGCCGGACACCCATCATCGGCCGAACTATCATCGGCCGGACTATCATCATCGACCGGACTCCAAGACTATGAAGATACAAGATTGAAGACTTCGCCCCGTGTCCGGATGGGACTTTCCTTGGCGTGGAAGGCAAGCTTGGCGATACGAATACGTAGATCTCCTACCATTGTAACCGACTCTATGTAATCCTAGCCCTCTCCGGTGTCTATATAAACCAGATGGCTCTAGTCCGTAGGACACAACAACAACAACAACAACCATTACAATCATACCATAGGCTAGCTTCTAGGGTTTAGCCTCCTTGATCTCGTGGTAGATCCACTCTTGTAAACATCCACAATATCAATATCAATCAAGCAGGACGTAGGGTTTTACCTTCATCAAGAGGGCCCGAACCTGGGTAAAACATCGTGTCCCTTTTCTCATGTTACCATCCGCCTAGACGCACAGTTCGGGACCCCCTACCCGAGATCCGTCGGTTTTGACACCGACATTGGTGCTTTCATTGAGAGTTCCTCTGTGCCGTCACTGATAGGAAGGATGCCTCCTCCCGTCTTCAAGGACGGTATTTTCGCCAAAGGAGCCTTGGCCGCCGGCCAAACTATCCGGCTAGGTGGTTTTCTTATGACCGCCTGTCCGGCCACCGCTTCGACAATGACCTCTCAAGTCGTCAAAAACAATCTTCATGTCAGCTCGGAATTCGCCGAGCGACTGGATCCAATAGAGCTCTCGTCCGTAAACGAGCTCTTGGATCGCATCGCCGCCCTGGGAGTCGTTACAGACTATAATCAGATTGGGCTTAAAACCGATCTGAGAGAGATTAACTCTCCCCAGGTCACCCACCACGTTGCAGTGGTAGAGGAACAATGCGGCGACTCTTCTCCTGTATTGAAAACTAGTCATGTCCGGGCTCCCGAACCCCCCATGCCGGATTCCCGCGGAGGGACGGACTTCGATCAAGCACTGAACTTAAAGTCAGGCATCGGACCAGACTCATTGGAAAACGTCCAGCAATCCAAGCTTCCAAATTTGGAAACTTCTCGGCCTTCGAGCCTTGAGATGGGTAGGGTTCCGGACTTAATTCCACCCACCCGCCCAGACATATGCGATCTATCTCTAATCCGGCAAGAGCCCGCTGAGACAGTACATCACTACTGGGCCAGATTCCTCCTGGTTATGGACAGGATAAAGGACTGCCGAGAGGAAAACGCAATCTCAAATTTTTGCAATAATTGCACGGACGAGGGAATCTTGAACGCCGTTAGCCGTTGTGAAATTACACGCTTTGCCAACCTGGCGTCCATAGTACGAAAGTACTGTGCGATGGAGAGTTTCCGGACAACCGAAAATAAGTTTTGGGACAATCCGGCCCCGAATACAACCCTAGTCCGCAACAAAAGGGTGCATTACACTCAGGCACCAGATACAAAAACCAAAAAGCAAATACCGCATAGAGGGCACGGAACCATACTGGAGGGATGGCTTAGCGGACCCTGTAAAATTGACTGGATGTGTGGCGGCTCTAAGCCGCTTTATCTCCCGCCTAGGAGAAAAGGCATTGCCCCTCTATCGCCTCCTCAGGCACACCGAACACTTCGAGTGGACGGATGCTGCCACTGCCGGACTCGAAGAAATAAAGGCCATATTGGCAACGAATCCGGTCCTGGCTGCGCCCAACCTGGGCGAACCTATGTTGTTATACATCGCGGCAACACATCAAGTAGTAAGCGCGGTGCTCGTCGTAGAACGAGAGACAGAAGGGCATAAATACCCTCTTCAAAAACCAGTGTACTACGTATCCACTGTGTTAACCCCCTGCAAGTCCCGTTACCCGCACTATCAGAAGATAGCATACGCGGTGTTCACGGCATCCCGGAAGCTCCGACACTACTTTCAAGAGTGTTCGATAATAGTGGCCTCTGAAGTACCACTTAACGACATTATAAACAACCGCGACGCGACGGGCAGGATTGCAAAATGGGCCATTGAGCTCTTACCATTTGATATAACTTACAAACCTCGGCGAGCTATAAAATCACAAGTTTTGGCTGACTTTGTCGCTGAATGGACCGAAGCCAAACTCCCTAAAGAGTACGGCGCATACTCCAATTGGATTATGCACTTCGACGGCTCTAAAATGTTAGCCGGATTGGGGCTGGCGTCGTATTGACGTCCCCGACCGGGGACACAGTCCAATACGTACTTCAGATAATGTACACGGACTCCAACAATGCAGCCGAATACGAGGCCCTTTTACATGGTCTCCAGATGGCAATCTCCATGGGCATTCAACGCCTAGAGGTGCGCGGGGATTCAAACCTCGCAATATCCCAAATAAACGGAGACTTTGACGCCAAAGATCCGAAAATGGCAGCATATCGCAACACCGTCCTAAAAATGTCAGCCCGGTTTGAAGGACTTGAATTCCATCACGTAGCCCGGGATAATAACCAAGCAGCCAACGTACTGGCACGCATCGGCGCAAAACAAGACGCTGTCCCTCCTAACATCTTCCTGGAACGGCTCTTCAAGCCATACGTACTATGGGAAGAGGAGTCCGGAAATAACAAACCAGAACAAGCCGCACCAACCGGCGATTCAGCCGATGACATAACACCTTCAGCCCACGACATAATGGCAGTAATTGCCCCGTGGACAGAACCATTCCTCGCCTACTTGCTTAGGCAGGAGCTTCCCGAAGACCAAAATGAGGCCCGCTGCATTGTCCGGCGATCTAAAGCCTACAAGGTCTATGAGGGAGAACTTTATAAGAAAAGCACAACCGGAGTCCTTCAAAGGTGTATCTCCGAAGAGGAAGGGCGAAACCTCCTGGTTGAAATTCATGCCGAACTAGGCGGACACCACGCCGCAGCTCGGGCCCTTGTAGGAAAGGCATTCTGTACAGGATTTTATTGGCCGACGGCCCGAGCAGATGCTCAGGACTTAGTCCAAAGATGCGTCGGTTGTCAGCTCTTTGCTAATCAGAGCCATATGCCACCCACCGCCCTCAAAACTATACCCATTACCTGGACGTTCGCGGTCTGGGGGCTTGACATGGTTGGACCACTTAAAGGGGGAACCCACAAGCAAAGGTACCTATTGGTCATGGTGGATAAATTCACCAAATGGATAGAGGCCAAGCCAGTAAAAACGGCAGAGTCCGGACCAGTGATAGACTTTATATCCGGGGTAGTACACCGTTATGGTGTCCCCCACAGCATCATCACCGATAACGGCACGAACTTCACGGCCGATGAGGTTAAATCATGGTGCAAAAATATGGGCATCAAGCTCGATTACGCTTCAGTCTATCATCCTCAGACCAACGGTCAAGTGGAATGAGCAAATGGTCTAATAATGAGCGGCATCAAACCCAGACTAGTGCGGTCCCTTACGAAATCTGACACGCACTGGGTAGAGGAGCTCGACTCCGTACTCTGGGGGCTGCGGACAACGCCTAACCGTACTACCGGATTCACACCATTTTTTATGGTATACGGCACATAAGCAGTCTTGCCCTGCGACATAATTCATGACTCACCTCGAGTGCGCATGTACAAAGAAAGAGAAGCCGAGTTGGATCGGCAGGACAGCTTGGACGCATTGGAGGAAGAACGCGACGTCGCCAAGGCTCGTTCCGCATTCTATTAGCAGCAGGCTCGAAGATACCAAAGCAGAGAAGTACGGGTCAAGACTTACAACGGTGGCGAACTGGTTCTACGCCTGCCGGACAAGAAAAAGGACAAGCTCAAGCCCAAATGGGAAGGCCCCTTCACCATCGATCAAGTCCTGACCGGCGGAGCGTACCGTCTACGAAATGCATCGGATAACCGACTCAAGCCGAACCCATGGAACGCAGCCCGCCTCCAAAGATTCTATGCCTAGCGCCGGACTAAGAGTTCGTCCCTTTCCCCCCGTCCAATTTTTTTTACTTCAACTGCCTTTTGTTTATCTTTTTCTTCTCAACCCTATTCATGCAAGCCTTAAAGGGCCTACTTGCGCAACGTTCACGCGCAATTGATGTGCTATCCGCACTCGTTATACCTGGGGGCTTCTTTACCAGAAGCTTAATTATAAGGGCTTCATGCCCAGCACATGTGTCAAGCCTCCACATGTACCTTTTATTCACCATTATATGCATCGATATGACTTAAGTTTTGGCCAAGCTGGGTTGCCTGGCTCCTGTGCTTACCCCTACGTTCCCGATTGTTCGGCTAGGAGGTAAAGGGAGCACCTCTGCGATTGTTACTGCCGGGTCAGCCGGATGTGTACCTCAGACTGGGTGAAGCCGAAAGCTAGCGTTCTTAAGGGAATATTCGGTCGGTGACTTAAAAGATGATTTTTTATCCACTTATTTATTTGCCCCCAGATGTTTTTCTGCTTTTTTTCACAGTCCGGACATGCACTTTAGGGCATGCCACCCCCAGAGGAAAGGAACCCTTAACGGAACTATTCTCCCTGGAAGATGTTTCTTACTACCCATGTAATATAACATAACTAGTTGGGCACTTGTCTGATAAAGCACTAATGACCCCTACGCCTGGTCTCCATGCATACCCCGGTTGTTTCATAACCGAGAAGGTATTCGGACACACTCCGGACTCTAGGGTCCCGAGGTCGAAGCGAAAAGGTCGGCAAAGACAAACGATCTACAATCCGGCTAGAAGGCATTTTATATGTCATTTTATAATACATTGTCAAATCGACTGACTGTATTCTTCCTCAATCCCATCTAACAGGTTGTCTAATTTACAGTCCTGTTGGGAAAATTTAGCGGCCAGCTCTACTTGGCCGTATACTAAACTCACAGGGATCTCCTTCCCATCGGGCCCCACAGGTCCGAATTCGGCCATGTGGTTGGGATCCGCCTTCTTGTACCGCGTCTTTACCATGGCCCAGGCCTCCCTGGCACCTTGGCGGCAGGCCGAAATCTTCCATAAATGGAAGCGCTGCCGCACTCCCTGAAGCTTCTCCGCAAGCTCCCCAAGATCCTCGGGTAAGGAGAAGGCTGGCCATAAAGCCTGGATGACGCCGCTCATTGCCTGCCGAACTCGTTCGATCAGTTGCAATAATTCGGGAAGTTGATCACCCGTTGATACGGGCATCTCCCCCGCAGGGCGACCTGTGAGCATACCTGCAGACATATTCTGTCAAATTGACTTCCTCGCCGAACTCTTCTTTTCAAAGGAGTTCGCTCAAGCACTTACTATAGATGCCGCGACGAAGCCGCTGATTCTCCTTAACGGAGCCCGACAGCTCGGCCCGAACGCCTTTCAGCTCTTCTCCAAGCTAGGCATTGGCATCCTGGAGCTTGTTCCTTTCATGCTGCACCTTATGCAGCACCCTCTCGCCGGCCTTTAGTTGGCGCAGAAGTTCTTGCCTGTCCGGATCTTGTCCGGCAGCACCTGCAACGTCATTTTTTAGACTTGCGCACAGACCAAATGCTACTTATCTTTCTAAAATAATGCGTTACCAGGAGAGGTCCTTGGGTTTCCTCCTGCGCCAGAGAGTGCGGCCTCAAGTTGGGCCTTGCACTCTTGCAGCTCCTGAGACAGTTGGGTATTCTTCTCGGTAAGATCCTACGTTTCATATGATCCTTAAATCAGTTAATATAACTACTTTAAGTCTCGGGGGCTACTGGCATATACAACTATTAAATCCTCTTACCCGTATGTCTTTTACATACTGCTCCGTGGCTCTGGTAAAACCATCTTGAGCAGCACGAAGGTGCGCGTCCCCCGCGTTAAAGGCATTCAATGCCTCGGGGGAGAAGCACGCATCACGAAATACTGTCCGGCGGCGCCTGTGATTCAGAGCACTCTCCACCTCAGACTTGGTGGCGGACAGTCTGTCGGCATCCTCCGTCGGAGGAACGTCCGGCTCGCGCCTTGCGCTCGCCTCCCCCTCCAGACCAGGTGCTGGAGTCTGGCTAGTAGAGGTTGGATTGGCAACCTCCACGTCCGCAGTCCGGCGGACGCTTTTTTCCCTAACATAAGTCATGAGCACTCAAACGCTTCCTAGGAACGTTGCTCTAAATAATGAATTGTGAGCTACACCTTTGCGGCGACGTTTCAGTCCGCGCCGCGCTCCTCTTCCGCCTACTGGTCCGGACTGGCCTTTGTTGGCCAGCCACCTCGGGCTCGGCTTCTCGCCCTAGGGACGCCTCCTACACAGCGCCATCATATACGGTGGTCAGAAATAAGCAAGGAAGGAATGGCGGTGTCAGGACTTCGGTCGCAATCACCTGGGAAGCCGGATATAGTCCGGGATAGTCGGCCATGATGGCGACTAAAGCATTGTCCATGCTGAGCTGGTGGAACACCCCGTCGATTAGCTCCACCATTATGTCCGGATCCTCTTCGGAGGCCGGATCCCGGGATCTCTCTGGATCCTCGGGTTGCGGAGCTGGACTTAGCATGTCCTCCACGATCCGGCGCAGCTCCTGCGTCGAAAGAAGAACACAATATAAGAAACTTAAGTTTCAAAAAGCATGGGTCGGGCACGCAGAGTGTTCTCTTACCCAAGGCCGGGGATTATTCATGGAGAACCCATTTAATGGGTTCGTCCGAAGGAAATCCTCCTTCTCCCCCTTATACAAGTCGGACAGGATCGTCACCAGATCTTCGATCGAATCCGGCCCTTTGCGGCCATGACGGGTGGCGTCGTCCTCCCCGTTGAAATCCCACATGGGGTGGCCCCTGTATTGTAGTGGCTGCACCCCCCGCATAATGCATGTTGCCATGACTCCAATCATGGTCAACCCGGCATGGGCCAGTAACCTTATTCGGCCCATCAAATAATGGACGCTCTTGTCTTCCTCCAGTTGGGGGCTCCGCGGACGCCAACTAAGGCGTTTCTTCAGAGGAGCATTGCTGAACTCCGGGAGGCCGATCCGAACAGGGTCCGACAGCGGAGCGTCTTCTATATAAAACCATTCCGAAGGCCAGTCTTCGGACGCCTTCTTAGGGGTTCCGGATGGATATCCGGTCCCGGCAATGCGCCATATTTCGGCGCCGCCCACTTGATATATGGACCCCTCGTGAGAGCGGGGTACAAGGCAGAACAACCTCTTCCACAGCGCGAAGTGGGGCTCGACGCCCAGGAATAGCTCGCAAAGAGCTACGTAACCCGCAATATGCAGGATTGAGGCGGGCGTGAGGTGATGAAGCTGGAGTCCGTAGAACTCCAGGAGCCCGCGGAGGAATGGATGTACAGGAAATCCGAGCCCCCTTATCAGATAGGGGACGAAGCATACCCGCTCCCCTTTGTTGGGATTTGGGGTAACCTCCGCTTGCTTCCCACCTTTGTAGGTGGCCAGCCCGGCTCGAACCGGAACCATGAAGGCCGGAGGGAGATATCCCCCCGCTTGGAGCTTCACCAGCTCGTTGTGCGGAACAGAGCATCTCCTCCAATCTCCTGGCAAAGGGCTGGGAGCGCGAGAAGAGGAGCCACATTGACGGTCCATGATGGAATGGATTCTTGGTCGAAAGCGCTCCGATGAGTATTTGCGGGAGGAAGATGGTGATTTGGATCTGGATTCTTGCCTCCCTTATAGGCAGATTATTCGCACAACTAGGGGGTAGAACATAAAATACACCCTGGCTTTTCACATTCGCGTGACGTGTGGAAGAAGGCCATTATTGGGCGTGGAAGCCAAGACGCGCGACATTGATGAGGAAGCCGGACACTGTTCGGCAGGTACGTAGAACTTGAAGAAGAACCCGCCTTGCAACGCCGAAGACTACACACATGCTGGACTTATCGTCATTGAAGCCTGGTTCGGGGGCTACTGAGGGAGTCCCGGATTAGGGGGTGTCCGGATAGCCGGACACTCATCATCGGCCGAACTATCATCGGCCGAACTATCATCATCGACCGGACTCCAAGACTATGAAGATACAAGATTGAAGACTTCGCCCCTTGTCCGGATGGGACTTTCCTTGGCGTGGAAGGCAAGCTTGGCGATACGAATACGTAGATCTCCTACCATTGTAACCGACTCTATGTAACCCTAGCCCTCTCCGGTGTCTATATAAACCAGATGGCTCTAGTCCGTAGGACACAACAACAACAACCATTACAATCATACCATAGGCTAGCTTCTAGGGTTTAGCCTCCTTGATCTCGTGGTAGATCCACTCTTTTAAACATCCACAATATCAATATCAATCAAGCAGGACGTAGGGTTTTACCTTCATCAAGAGGGCCCGAACCTGGGTAAAACATCGTGTCCCTTGTCTCCTGTTACCATCCGCCTAGACGCACAGTTCGGGACCCCCTACCCGAGATCCGCCGGTTTTGACACCGACACCCGTGCCTATCGAATCTGATTGGGCACCGATCATGGAGTTTACCTCCACAGATATCTTTCAGCACTCACCCCTGGGCTACGTGCTAAATTCATTGAGGTCTCTCTCTCTATCAGGAGACTCTTGGCCGAACTATGTCCGGCTTGAGTGGGAAGCGGATGATGAAGAAATTCGTTCCCCACCCACCACCCACTTAATAGCCACTGTCAATGACTTAACTGACATGCTCGCCTTCGACTCCGAAGACATCGACGGTATGGACGACGATGCAGGAGAAGAATAGGAACCACCGCCCACAGGGTGCTGGACAACCACCTCATCATATGATATATATATATGGTGGACACCCCCAAAGAAAACAATGGCGATGAGGCAGTGGAGGATAATCCCTTGGGGAAGCAATCAAAGCACCGACGTCATCGGCGCCGCTCTAAACCCCGCCATGGCAAAAATAGCAATACCGGCACAAGAGATGATAGCAATCCGGATGGTGCCGAAGACGAAAACAATCCTGCCCAGCCAGACTTCGAGCAGGCCGAGCGGAAGAATGGGCAAGCTAGCCCTAAGGAGTAGGCAACAGATAGAGAATCAGAGGATGACAATTACATGCCCCGCTCCGAAGACGAAGTGAGCCTTGGCGACGAAGAATTCATCGTGCCTGAGGATCCCGTCGAGCAGGAGCGCTTGAAGCGCCGACTTATAGCCACTGCAAAAAACCTAAAAAAACAGCAACAGCAGCTTCAAGCTGATCAAGACCTACTAACTGATAGATGGACCGAGGTCCTGGCTGCCAAGGAATACGGACTCGAGCGCACAACTAAAAGTTACCCAAAGCGGAAGTTGCTACCTCAACTCGAGGAGGAGGCATCAAAGCCTACACTACCAGCGCATGATGCGGCTGACCGGCCACCTCGTGGCTGAGACAAAGCGGCGTATCAGCCAGAATACCAGCCCGCACCCCGCCACCAATCAAACAAAAACACTAAGGCCCGGGGCTACACGCAAGACCTGCAAGACATATTGGAAAACAAAGCAGGACAGTCAAGATCGATCTACGGATCACGGGGGCGCGCCACAACGCGTGATGATGACCGTCATGCCAGATACACTAAAAACAAGTCCGACCGGGCCGAATACAACAGACCGGACTCATTTGAATAGTGTCGTGATGTAGCCCGGCATAGAGGCGCCGCACACCCCCTATGCTTCATTGATGAAGTAATGCATCATGAATTCCCAGAAGGGTTTAAACCCATAAACATTGAATCATATGATGGTACAACAGACCCTGCAGTATGGATTGAAGATTTCCTTCTCCACATTCACATGGCCCGCGGCAACAATCTACATGCCATCAGGTACCTCCCACTTAAGCTCAAATGACCGGCTCGACATTGGCTGAATAGCCTGCCGACAAACTCCATTGGCAGTTGGGAGAACCTGGAGGACGCATTCCTTGACAACTTCCAGGGCACTTACGTGCGACCACTAGACGCTGATGACTTAAGTCACATAACCCAACAGCCCGGAGAGTCAACCAGGAAATTCTGGACTCGGTTCCTAACTAAAAAGAACCAAATCGTTGACTGTCCGGATGCCGAAGCCCTAGCGGCCTTTAAGCATAACATCCGCGACGAGTGGCTCGCCTGACACCTCGGCCAAGAGAAGCTGAAGTCCATGGCAGCCCTCACGACACTCATGAACCGCTTTTGTGCGGGCGAGGACAGCTGGCTGGCTCGTAGTAACATCATACCAAGAAATCCTGGCACTTCAGATGCCCGAGATAGCAACGGCAAGCCACGACGCAACAGACATAAGCGTCGCAACAATGGCGACAATGCCGAAGACACGGCAGTCAATGCCGGATTCAGTGGCCCTAAGTCCGGTCAGCGGAACAAGCCATTTAAAATAAAGAATCCGGGCCCGTCCAGTCTGGACCGCATACTCGATCGCTCGTGTCAAATACACGGCACCCCCGATAAACCAGCCAACCACACCAACAGAGAATGCTGGGTGTTCAAACAGGCCGACAAGTTGAATTCCGGAAACAAGGAAAAGGGGCTGCATAGCAATGATGACAAGGAGCCCCGGCCGTCGAAAACAGGAGGACAGAAGAAATTTCCTCCCCAAGTGAAAACGGTAAACATGATATACGCCACCCACATTCCCAAGCGGGAACGAAAGCGTGCACTATGGAACGTCTATGCGATGGAGCCATTTGCCCCAAAGTTCAACCCATGGTCGTCTTGTCCGATCACTTTCGATCGCAGGGACCATCCTACCAGTATCTGTCTTGGCGGTTCAGCCGCATTGGTCCTCGACCCCATCATTGACGGATTCCATCTCACGCGAGTCCTTATGGACGGTGGCAGTAGCCTCAACCTGCTTTATCAGGATATAGTGCACAAAATGGGCATCGATCCCTCAAGGATCAAAGCCACCAAAACCACCTTCAAAGGTGTAATTCTAGGTGTAGAGGCCTGTTGTACAGGCTCGATAGCACTGGAAGTAGTCTTTGGATCTCCGGACAACTTCTGAAGTGAGGAGCTAATCTTCGATATCGTCCCCTTCCACAGTGGCTATCATGCACTACTAGGACAAATCGCATTTGCTTAATTCAATGCGGTACCACACTACGCATACCTCAAGCTCAAGATGCCAGGACCTCACAGGGTTATAACAGTCAATGGAAGCACAGAACGCTCGCTCTATACGGAGGAGCACACTGCGGCCCTCGCAGCAGAAGTACAAAGCAACCTTCTTAGGCAGACCGCCAACTCGACGATAAAGCCCCCGGACACCGTCAAGCGAGTCCGGAGTACTCTGCAATAGGATCATCCGGCCCATCCAGAGCTCGACTAGCAATTCGGCCTCCGTCCTAGTCCTAGTCAAGCGGCGAAATTTGCGCCGCGCGTACATAATTATGCACTCAAAATACCATGGGCATAGGCAGAGGCACGACTACGACGCAGTCCACAATGCGGCTCAACCGCCCCAAGACCCGTATACCTTCATCATTTTCTTTCTTTCAGGACCCTACTTTCGGGAAGCCCTTTCAGATAGCCTGATTATCGGACTCATCACGGGAAGGAAAAACCAAGGAGGCAAGAGGCTTTGACGTACAAGGGAATACCCAGGTGGTCTCTGATAACGATCGTTATACCTGTTTTACATACCCACACGTAGCCTGCCCTTGGTTAGGACATGTCAAATAGTCCTATTTTTGCTTATCACATTACCTGTATACATACGCTTTGATGTATTATTTAAATAACAATGGAAAAAATATACAGCGTCAGCTTATTATTGTATTTTATTTATCTTTTTCCTTGACTGCTTATTTACTACAAATTGCACCCGTACACTTTGGTACGTTCAGTTCGCTAGGGGCTTCAATGTACCCCATAACACGTCAAGAAAAGTCCAAACACTTTCGACAGGGAGGCACCCCAAACTTATAGCATTATGTGCATCATCTCCGAATCATGTCTTGGGTCAATAGTTGGGTTTGTCCGGCTCCCATGTTTTGGTGCCTTACGTTCCGCTATATCGGCTAAGGTAGCACAAGGAGAACTACTGCGATTGTGTCCCAGTTCTTCCAGACGAGCACCTCAGTAGAGAAAGCCGAAAACTGACCGTCATGATGCGGCGAGAGCTGGTCGCTGTTCGAGAGGTCTCAAATCCTTAAAGATTTTTTCTGCTTCGGGCGAGGAATCGGCCTTGTCCGATTTAGGCGCATATAGCGCCCCAAGTTCGACCTTCCGAATACTAGGGGCTTCGCGAAAGTTTAAAATTGTAGACGTCTATGGCTAAGTGAGAGTGATAAAGCTGTATAGTCCGATTGCCTTGTTCGCCGCATTAAACACCTCCTTAAAGGACGAAATTTTTGGATAAAGAGTGTTTAGATTTACCCCGAACACTCCAGTATAGTTACATGTGGGCAGAAGTCACAACTGGCCAACTTTCAGATTTTTATAAACGGCCGCACAGAAGGTAATATTTTAAATCAACAAGCGTTATATAGCGCACACGAACTCGTTTTCGTATTACAGGATGACGTGAGTACATTCATTCAAATATTACATCCTTGGCACATTCCTCTGCCACAAGGCGGGCGCCTTTCATAACACCGTCATAGTACTTCTCGGGGTGGCGGTGCTCCTTGCCCTTCGGTGGCCCCTCCGTCACCAGCTTCTCGGCCTCCATCTTCGCCCAGTGCACTTTCACGCGGGCGAAGACCCGGTGGGCACCTTCAATGCAGACGGACCGCTTAACGACTTCAAGCCGCGGACAGGCATTTACCATCCGCTTTACAAGGCCGAAGTAGCTGCTGGATAGGGGCTCGCCAGGCCACAGCCGGACTATGAAGTCCTTCATGGCCAGTTCGGCCGCCTTGTGCAGTTCGACCAGTTGCTTCAGCTAGTCACTCAAGGGCATCAGATGTTCGGTCCCAGTATATTGAGATTAGAACAACTTCTCTGTTGAGCTCCCTTCTTTGGCACGGTAGAACTCCGCGGCATCCGATATGCTGCGTGGCATATCTGCGAACGCTCCTGGAGAGCTCCGAATTCGGGTAAGTAAAAGGAAAGTCTCCTTCACAGCTTGCTTTGCATAATGAATGCCTTACCCGCCGCTATCCTCTTGGCCGCCTAAAACTCCTGGAGGGCCTTTTGGGCTTCGGCCTTGGCGTCTTGCGCGCTCTGGAGGACCTTCGCAAGCTCGGACTCTTGCGTCTTGGAGTCACGCTCCAAGGACTCAATTTTTTTGACGAAGTCCTGGAGCTCTTGCTGGACCTCATTAACCCGAGCCTCCTGTTTCTCATGCTCGGTGCACTCCTTGGCCGCCTTGTCTTTGGCCTCGAACAACGCTTTCTTAAGGGCCGCCACTTCGGTCGTGGCCCCTATTAAAATTCATGATGCTTCTGTTAGCATCAACGATTTTTCCCTTATATGACACACGGACGGGGTATCACTTACCTTTGTTCTCCTTGAGCCGCCTCTTCACGAGGCCGAGCTCTTCCTCGGCCCGCCCCAGGTCCCGCTTCAGTTCAGAGACCTCCGCAGTGCGGGCAACAGCGGCCAGCAGCGACGCCTACTTATTCACATAGACATATTCTGATTAGACTCCTGCAGATGTTATTTGATCCTCTGTTTGGCTTTTCTTTCCGAACACCAAACAGAGTATCAGGGGCTACTGTCTATAATGTGATATTTTCTTACACTTTTGTTACTTACCTCAAAGCCTGTTAGGAGGCTGGCGCAGGCTTCGGTTAATCCGCTTTTGGCGGACCAGACCTTCTCAATCACCACACTCATAAGAGTATGGTGTTCGTCATCGATGGAAGCGCCGCGAAGTGCTTCCAGCAAGTTATCTGATGCCTCTGGATGGATAGAAGTCATCGGCACAGGCGGCTCGCCCTCCTTAGCAAGGGGCTGCCTGCCTGAGTTCGGAACCACCGGGGGTTCCGGAGCCGTGTTCGGCTGGGGGCCAAATTCACTACGGCCCCCGTTATTAGAGTCCATGGGGGCCTTGCCCCCATGTGCCCGGCGGCTGGGATCTCACCTTGGGGCGTCTCCAGAACTGTCTTCCCCTGGTCCGGCATCCTCTGGGAAAACACTTCGGTGTCGTCCGCGGGCCGGGGGGAGGAGGCCATCGAGAGTGACTCGCCGTTCATCGCCGATGGTTCCAGGGACTCCTCCGAAGAGGATACCTCAATGTGGGATTTGGCCAGACTGCATACGTGTGTTCGGCATTGTAAGAAGCAATGAAGCAAAACACACTGAAAGTACTATGGAGTACGGATACTTACGACTTCACCAGGGGCTTGTCACTAGGAAACCACTCCTCGTCGCTGTTGGTGGCCGTGGTGGAGTGGTCCGGAAGGGATGTCTTTCCCTTCTTAGGCATTCTGGCCTCCCCGTGTGTGGCGGCTTTCCTCTTCTTCTCCCCCCCGGTTGGGGGAGGGGGATTTCTTCTTCCTCCTCCCCGTCTTCGTGGGGGGAGTGCGTCTTGGTGTCCTCGGACGACGAGTCCGATACAACCTTGTGCTGGAGACCTTTCCCGGTTCCCGCGGCCGTCTTATTGGGCTTCTTCTCTGGCACCTCATAGGGCGCCGGAAACAACATCCTCGTTAGAAGCTCCAATTCCGGATCTTCCGGTAACGGAGGCGGGCAGTCAATCCACTCTGCTACAGCTACCCAATCCTATAGAAATAGCGTGAAAGGCTTAGGATCCTCCTCCAGATGTGCTGATGAAAAGCACGTCTTGCGAAACACATGAACTTACCGGATTGGCGGGGCTCTTGACGTTGAGTCCGCGATCTTCGGTTATGGGTGGTGGTACCTCGTTGGTCTTGAACAACAATTTCTAGACATCTTCGTGCGTCGTGCTGAAGAGCTCTCGTAGTGTCTAGTGTTCGGCCGGGTCGAACTCCCACACCTTGCAAACCCGTCGTTGGCACGGAAGGATCCGGCAGAAGAGCATAACTTGTACTATGTTGACGAGCTTGATCTTCTTGCTTATCATATTACGGACACAATTCTCAAGTCCGGACAGCTTTGCCGCGGATCCCCAGGCTAAGCCCTTCTCTTTCTAGGAGGTGAGCCACATGGGGATGCCGGATCAAAATTCGGGGGCCGCCGCATAGTTGGCGTTGCGCGGCTTGGTGATATAGAACCACCCCGACTGCCACCCCTTTACGGTCTCCACAAAGGAGCCCTCAGGCCAAGTAACATTGGGCATCTTGCCCACCATGGCGCCCTCGCACTCCGCTTGCTGGCCGCCCACCACCTTTGTATTCACGTTGAAGGTCTTCAGCCATAGGCCGAAGTGGGGCGGGATCCGGAGGAAGGCCTCGCACACGATGATGAACGCTGAGATGTTGAGGATGAAGTTGGGGGCCAGATCATGAAAGTCCAGCCCGTAGTAGAACATAAGCCCGCAGATGAATGGGTGGAGAGGAAATCCCAGTCCACGGACAAAATGAGAGAGGAACACTGCCCTCTTTTGAGGTTTCGGGGTGGGGATGATCTGCCCTTCAGCCGAAAGCATGTGCGTGATGTTTGCAGGCAGGTATCCGGCCCCCCGTACCTTCGTTATGTCCTCCTCCATGATGGAGGAGGCCATCCACTTGCCTCCTGCTCCGGACATGCTTGAATGACTTTTCGGAGAAGGAGAGGGCTTGGGCACTAGAGCTCGAGCGTGCGAGAATGGATGAGCGAGGGAAGAGGGCGTGGGTGAAAAAGGCGGTAGAAACTGTGCGCCTCCCCACTAGCCCGGTAAAATTGCTTATTCCCCAAGCGCCACGATTGATGGCACGGTTGGGTTACCCATACCCGTATTTTTTAGAATCCCGTGATAAGGGGACACGATCTCTGCTTCGACAAGACGTGCCAAGAAAACCGCCTCACAATATGTGCAACAGCTGGTAGAGGAAAACGGTTTGAATAATGACCGGGCTGTGGTGTGATGTCACACTATGAAAAGTTGTCAGCAGATTAGATTTGTGGAATATTATGCTCTCTACGGTGGTAAATGAAAATTATTTTGCAGAGCCGGACACGATCCTCATATTCAAGATCTTCTATGGAGTATTCAAAGAAGGAACCCGCCTTGCAATGCTGAAGACAATCTGGGCACCGGACTCATCGTCATTGAAGCCTGGTTCAGGGGCTACTGAGGGAGTCCTAGATTAGGGGGTCCTCAGACAGCCGGACTATATACTTTGGCCGGACTGTTGGACTATGAAGATACAAGATTGAAGACTTCATCCCGTGTCCGGGTGGGACTCTCCTTTGCATGGAAGGCAAGCTTGGCAATTCAGATATGTAGATCTTCTTCTCTGTAACTGACTCTGTGTAACCCTAGCCCCTCCAGTGTCTATATAAACCAGAGGGTTTAGTCCGTAGGACATGAACAATCATAATCATAGGCTAGCTTCTAGGGTTTAGCCTCTATGATCTCGTGGTAGATCAACTCTTGTAATACTCATATCATCAAGATCAATCAAGCAGGAAGTAGGGTATTACCTCCATCGAGAGGGCCCAAACCTGGGTAAACATCGTGTCCCCCGCCTCCTGTTACCATTAGCCTTAGACGCATAGTTAGGGACCCCCTACCCGAGATCCGCCGGTTTTGACACCGACAATCACCTTCTCAAACAAGCACGAGACCTGAGAGCACTATTGTCATCCTCATGCATTGTGTATAGTTAATGTTGGGTGCATCATGATTGGATCTTTTTGAGCATGAATTACAATGTTTAGTCACTGCTTGAACTTTGGAGGTGCTCTGTATTTATGTTTTGCGGTCTTAGAAAGGGCTAGCAAGATACCATTGTTGTCATATTATATCATGGTTGTTTTGACAAAGTGTTGTCGTTTGAGATATCTTATTATTGCTCGCTAGTTGCTTATGCCATTGATATGAGTTAATATAATTTTTAAGAGTTATTGTTGACATGGTTAGTTATAATCTTTGCTGAAAACCTGGGTGTTGCTTAAGCTTATTTATGTAAACAAGAACCAAAGAGTTCATAAAAGTTTTTCTTTTTCACTTTCAGTTTATCAACTGAATTGCTTGAGGACAAGAAAAGGTTTAAACTTGAGGGAGTTGATACATCTCCATCGTATCTACTTTTCCTAATGCTTTTGCTCTTGTTTTGGACTCTAATTTGCATGATTTGAATGAAACTAACCCAGACTGACGTTGTTTTCAGTAGAACTACCATGGTGTTGTTTTTTGTGTAGAAATAAAAGTTCTCAGAATGGAACAAAACTTTTTGGAGAATTTTGATGACCCACAAGTATAGGGGGTCAATTGTAGCCTTTTCGATAAGTAAGAGTGTCAAACCCAACGAGGAGCAGAAGGAAATGACAAGTGGTTTTCAGCAACGTAATGTCTGCAAATGCTAAAATTATAAGTAGAAGAGTAGTTTGATAGCAAGATAATTTGTAACGAGCAAGTAACAATAGTAGTAACAAAAGTGCAGCAAGTTAGCCCAATCCTTTTGAGGCAAAGGATAGGCCAAAAGGTCTCTTATGATAAGCAAAGTGTTCTTGAGGGTACACGGGAATTTCATATAGTCACTTTCATCATGTTGGCTTAATTTGTGTTCGGTACTTTGATAGTTTGATATGTGGGTGGACCGGTGCTTAGGTTCTACTCTTACTTGATAAACCTCCTACTTATGAATAACCCTCCCGGAAGCATCCCACTACAAAAAAAGACACATCCGTGACATTTTGGGCGGAACGATTTTTTTCCTGTCATACTTATGACACATCTATGACGATAATTGTGACAAAACCCAGTATCATCATAGATGTCGTGGGTTCCTACTTCTATGACAAAAAATCATGACAGGAAATGGGCTTTTCATCCTGGGCGGGCCGGAGACACAGTTGCATGACATTCTTTGGGCCGTCCATGACGGAAAAAACCGTGGTAGAAGCGAGGGCGAGGAAAATATCGGGGTGTTCCCGGTTACGGTGGGTGGTCGGGGCCGAGCGATGCACAGAGGTTTGTGCATTTATCTCGTACACACACACGCATGGGTGCGAGGTGTTGAGCTCTAACTGAACCGGAGCGAGGCGTTCGCCTACTGAATCTGAGTGATTGCACTGTAGGCTACGCGTTACTGAACCCGAGCGATCGATCGATGGCTGTTAACTGAACCCGATCGAGCGATTCCTTTGCTACTGCTGCTAACTGAAGCCAATCGATGCTGCCTCTGGATGAACAGTGAGTGTTTGCTGGGGGGGGGGGTGGATGAACAGTAAGCATTGCTGGGGGGTTTGGATGAACAGTTCCCGGTGGGGGTGGATGAACAGGACCCCGTGGTGTTGCCTCTGGATGAACAGGACCCCGATCGATCGAGCCAGTTGGGGCTGGATGAACAGGACCCCGTGGAGGGCTGGATGAACAGGACGACCCTGTGGAGGGTTGGATGAACAGTAGACGGTGGAGGGGTGGATGAACAGTAGCCCATGGAGGGGTGGTTGAACAGGAGCTTGTGGAGAGGGGTAGTTGAACAGTAGCCGGTGGAGTAGCGTGCGGTGGAGGCTGGATGAACAGGAGCCCCGTGGATGAATAGTCGTAGGTGGAGGTTGGAGGAGGTCAACGGTGGATGAACAGTGGCCCGTGGAGGCTGGAGGAGGTCGACGGTGGAGATGAATAGTATCCCGTGGAGTACCGTTTTGCGGTACGCCACACCCCTCCTGATGAACAGGACCCCCGTTTTGACCATAGCGCTCCATCACAAGTACATTTCCTCCATTTTGCGGTACGCCAGACCCCTCCCGATCAATAGGACCCCGTTTCGACCATAGGAGGTCCAACACAAGTTCGTTTCCTCCGTTTTGCGGTACGCCAGACCCCTCCCGATGAATAGGATCCCATTTCAAACGTGACCGGTCGAACACAAGGCCATTTCCCCATTGTGCGGTATGCCAGGCCTCATTTCCATCGGCTGTTCCGTCCAAGCCAGTTGGCTCCCACGCATTCCGTTGCCTCCCGATGAACACGACGCATTTCGTTGCCTCCCGATGAACATGACGCATTCCGTTGCCTCCCCATGAACACGATGACGACGCAGTTTCTCCGTTCCGACCCAGCCATGTACATGAGCCACGGCCGTACGTATGCGCGAGTAGGCATTCGAGATCCCACCCATATGTACATACGTGGCTGTATTTTCTTTCTTGCACACTGGCCGCTGTACGTACGTGTACATGCTATGTGCGCGCCTCTACTACGACACGTGCGCGCCTCTACATCGACCAGTATGTACGTACACGTTCGCGACCAGAATGACAACGCTATGTACGCTTCGACCAGGTGGGTCCCGACTGTTAGGCACTTCCTTGCGTGCGAAGATGTAGCTGGTGGGTCCTAGCAGTCAAGGGGCGAACTATTTTTTTTTTGCATGGACACACTTCCTTGCGTGCAAAGATGTAGTTGGTGGGTCCCAGCAGTCAAGGGGGAAACATTTTTTTCACGAAATATGGTTGCCCGTCCGGTGGGTCCCTGCTGTCAGGTGGGCGAATAATTATTTTGCGCGTAATAAGGAGCCAATTCCTTGCGGTTGTCGTGGACCCAACTGTCAGCCTATCAACGTACAATACTCTTTCGATGGAAGTCGTTCCTTGACCACATTGACCACACCGCGCTGAGAGCACCAGGGCGGTGGACGACGATGAGGCCTAGGAAGGGGACAACGCGGAGCCGGGGAAGACGCGGCAGTGGATGCCCACACGTAGAGGAGTATGAGGGTTCAGTGGTTCGGCTGCGGTGTGAGGCTACCATCGCCGCAGAATAACAGGGGGTGTGGGTGAGTAGAGGGATGGCCTGGCCAGCGGTGGGAGTAGTAGGGGGCGGTGAGGCCCCCACGGCATCACAGCTGACAACAGGAGGCAGGAGCACGCGGCACGACCGACGCTGGTTTGGGCGGCTGGAGCAAGAAGACCAGAGGTTGAAGAAGCACTACGGCCATTGGATGAACATCGTACTGTAACTGGAGCTAGAATCGTTCATATTGACTAAGTTGACAAAGCCCTCCGTCCCCGTCAACTGGGTAGGCCCACAAGTCAGCCTCCCACTATGCTGGGTTCCAGCTGGCAGGGGGAGTATTCATTTTTTGTGCGTAATAAGGAGACACTTCCTTGCGTGTGAAGATAGCTGGTGGGTCCGACCTGTCAGCGGGGGGGGGGGGGCGTTTTTTTCGCGAAATACAGAGGCCCTTCCAATGGGTCCCGGATGTCAGGTGGAGGAATCATTATTTTGCGCGTAATAAGGAGGCATTTCCTTGTGTGCGGCCATGGACCTAGCTGTCAGCCTCTCCACGTACAGTCCACGTCCGATGGATGTCTTTCGTTGACCATGTTGACCAGGCTGCGCTAAGAGCACCATGGGGGTGGACGACGGCGAGGCCTAGGAAGGGAACGACACAGAGCCGGGGAAGACTCGGGAATGGTTGCCCGCGCGGTGGGGAGTACGACGGTTTGCTGGTTCGGCTGCCGTCGCCGGAAAATAACAGGAGGTGTGGGTGAGTAGAGGAATGGCTTGGCCAGCAATGGAGTAGGGTGAGGCGGTGTGGCCTGTGCGGCAGCACAGCCGACCACGGGAGGAGGGAGTAGGCAGTCCCACCGCGCTGGTTTGGGCGGCTGGAGCAAGAATATTAGATATTGAAGAAGCAGATGGCCGTTGGATTAACATCCAATGGTCACTGCTGCTAGAATCATTTGTGGACTAAGTTTACAAAGCCTTTTGTACACGTCAACCTAGTAGACCCACAAGTCAGCCTCCAAATCTGTCCCAAACAGCATACAACCCGAAATTTTTAGCCAGATTCAAATTAATTTTAAAACTAAATATACCTTAATTTAAATTCAATGAAATTTACCCGCACAAAAACAATGAAATTTAAAATATCAAAATCCGAAAGAAAAAAGTATTTTGATTGACTGTTTGCTGTACTTTTTCATTTTACAGCCCATTTATGATTACTTATAGCCCATTTCTTATTACTTATAACCCATTTTCTGGGCAAAATGCATCCCTCCTCGTCTTGAAAGATTTCCGGCCCAGTAGAGTGTAGAAAGGTGGGAATAGTAGGGGGCAGTGAGGCCTCCGCGGCAGCACAACCGGCCATGAGAGGCAGGAGCATGCAGCATGACCGGTGCTGCTTTGGGCAGCTAGAGCAAGAAGACCAGAGGTTGAAGAAGCACTACGACCATTGGATGGACACCGTACAGTCACTAGAGCTAGAATTGTTCATATTGACTAAGTTGACAAAGCCCTCCATCCCCGTCAACTTAGTAGGCCCACAAGTCAGCCTCCCACCAAGGTGGGTCCCAGCTAGCAGGGGGAGTATTCATTTTTTTTTCTGCGTAATAAGGAGGCACTTCCGGTGGGTCCGAGCTGACAGCGAGGGGAACATTTTTTTCACGAAATACGGTGGCCCGTCTAGTGGGTCCCAGTAGTCAGGGGGAAACATTTTTTCGCAAAATATGGTGGCCCGTCCAGTGGGTCCCAACTGTCAGGTGGAGGATTCATTATTTTCTGCGTAATAAGGACACACTTCCTTGCTACGACCGTTGACCTAGCTGTCAGCCTCTCCACGTACAGTACACTTCCGATGGAAGTCGTTCCTCGACCACGTTGACCATGCCGCGTTCTGTTACATGCATGCATCCATGGGCATGGTGCGTCCCCACTGTCAGCCTCTCATGTACAGTCATCTTCCGATGACTCTTGGTTGTTGACCACACCATGCTGAGAGCACCAAGGCCGGTGGACGATGGCGAGGCCCCAGACCGGAACAACCCGGAGATGGGGAAGACGGGGCAGTGGAGTCGCAGATGGAGAGGAGTGGGAAACTTGACTAGTTCGGGTGCACGACAGCATAGCCGCGGTGCCGCCCACGGGAGACAGGAGCAAGAACAGAGGTTGAAGAAGGAGCACGACTATTGGATTAACATCCAACGGTTCAGATGCTAGAATCATTTGTTGATTAAGTTGACAAAGCCCTGCATACACGTCCGCTTAGTAGGCCCACAAGTCAGCCACCAAATCTAACGGGTCCCAGCTGTCAACGGGAGGAATAATTTTTTTCACATAACAAGGAGGCACTTCCTTCCGTGCGAATATACAACCGATGGATTCCAGCTGTCAGGTGGAGGAAACATTTTTTTCCAGCTTAATAAGGAGGAACTTTCCTTGCGTGCGACCATGGACGTCATGGGTCCCAGCCATCAGGCTCTCCACGTACAGTCCTCTTCTGATGACTCTCGTTTGTTGACAACGCCCTGCGTAGGCTTCGACCTATTGGCCCAAATGTCAGCCTGCAAAAATGTGGCATATATTTAACCCATGTTTTCTAGAATGTACAGTCCATTTGCTGGGCTGGGTGAAAAAAAATTCATGTCAATGCGGCCCATTTATATTTTCTAAGAAATACCAGCCCATTTGCACTTCCTTGAAATACACGAATTAGTTGGGCTCGTTATATATATAATGTTATGTTAGAAGGAGCAATTAATATCAAAAAATAAACCGGAGAGGCACATTATACATATATATAATTAACAAATTAGCGAGTTATTGCTCAAAATAAAAATGAGCGCGTTATTATTACATTGGTCCTTAAAATCTTCACAAGCTTTTGTACGTTATCACCAGGATTTTCCTTACCTATGAGTCTAAAACAACCAGGATTTTCCTTGCCAACTTCTGTTAAACATTTACTTTCATAAGTTAATAACACGTGGGATGTTTTTATAATGTATATATAAGTCTCTATAAAATATATGATAATAGTAATAATATAAATATATATAATGTGGTTAGAAGGGAAAACATAAATTGGACACAACATTATTATTCTTATATATAGATAAATAGAACAGAGACCTGCATTTTATTAAAAAAATACATTGGGCTGCCGATCTTTAAGAAAAAGCCCATAGGCCTGTATGGACTCAAAAAATAAGTTGAAA
Organism: Triticum aestivum; assembly: GCF_018294505.1. Taxonomy (NCBI): domain Eukaryota; kingdom Viridiplantae; phylum Streptophyta; class Magnoliopsida; order Poales; family Poaceae; genus Triticum; species Triticum aestivum. The sequence goes on along the minus strand of NC_057798.1, from coordinate 183,445,874 downwards.
CCACTGTCTCCGTATGTCGTGGGCTACGCATGTTAAAATACAAAACCTAGGCCTAGCTGATACTCTTTCGCCATCTGGGAAAAAATGATACCAGATCCCCGGGCAAACTAGATTAAAGAGGGGGCAGGCAACACGACTGAAGAAGCACATCAGGAGCGATTTTTTTCTTCAGTGGATGGCTCTCGATGGCGTTTTTTTACTTGCCTCTACACCATACAACTTGTATTTTTAGCCTCCCAGTCCATGGTGGACGAGCAGCCCATTTGCTGGGCGGGCCAACCTACAGAAACCAACACTCAATTTTTCATCAAGCCACAAAAACAATGCAGTACTATGTTTGTTTTGAGGCCGAAAACATTACGGCAGGGGTTGAGTGGGGGAGGGGGGAAGACAGAGCAAAAAGATTAAAAAGAGCTGATGCGCCATTGCTACCCTAACAAAGCAGGTGCAATTCTTATCGAGAAGAAGGTGTGCTGTTGACACCCACACGTCACATAACCCACAATAGGCATATTAACAAGTTCACACACAAGTACAACAGAGAAGGTAAACATTCGTATCAAACTCAGGTTCACAGGACACGTTCATATTCATAGCCAACATTCACTATCAACAACTCAAAAGATTCATATATACACAAGTTTAGCATGTCTATGCATCCAAATGTTTGATAGATCACACGACAATATTCATAGATAATTCACAAAAAGATTCAGATATACACATGTTCAGTATGTTTATGCATCCAAATGATTGAGATCTTAGCCAATATGGTCCATGGACGAACTTTAATTACCTAGGGTACAGACTGCTAAATGATGTTCAGTCGGAGGTACGTCTTGCTAAAAATTAATGCTTGTACGAGTAAACTTTCGAGTACATAAGAGGCAGCACAGATAATCTGAACTTTGCTTGTAGGTTTATCGTCAAATAGTGGCCTCGCGCCGAGGGAGGTTTGAGCAACTTGGTCACTACTTTCATCCAACTAGTTTACTGGCTCATCTTGGTCCTGTAGCTCGCCAAAATTCTACATTGCAGACGAGAAAGGAGGCGGTTGAGAAAATGAACCACCCAAATTTTTTGTGCAGTTCAACTGAAATGGAGCATCCCTGACGTGCAGACTGATTAAGTGCCAGATGAATATACGCGTCAACCAACTTGTCTGAAATCTTTAGACTCCATGCCATACAGTTCGCTACCATATCTGCCGATAACCAAAAGACACAAGTTGGGACCAAAGACTCGACTGTGTTTTTTTGGGCTATGCGCCAAGCAATTTTTTGGCGTTCACTCTCCTAATACTTAGAGTTTGACAACTGGTTGACGCCGGTTGATACTCGAATGAATATAGGCACTTCTTGTCAACATTGATGCTTGTCTGAGTGAACTTTGGAGTACATAGCAGCAACATAAGTATTTGTCCATCTGATATTTTTGTGCTGTTCTACTGAAATCACCCAATGCAACGATTTGCCTGCGAGTTCAGGCTCCAAGTTACTCCTTTATAAAATCGGCAAGCAGTAGCACAATACCAAATTACCAATACATGACAAGCACAATAATCAGGATAAAGACCAGTACCAACCTGTGTGAGGTAGCATATCAATTACTATTTCCTTTGACTGGAAGCCAAGATAAGCGAAGCGGATGACAGCAAAGGAAGAAAGTAGGCCCAGATTAGCGACTGACAGGAAAGGACGGAAGCTGTCGAGGCAATGAAGCACCCAAAGTTTATGTGCAGTTCCACCAAAATCGAGCATCCCTGTTGGCACATATATTGAGAGAGTGAGATTACTGTAATAGTGGGACTAGTTGATGAAACATACACTAACAAATGGAAGCACCCTCATTATCTTAATGGGTAAAGTTAGCAACATAGTAGTCTTGCTTAAAGAGAGGTATTAGTTTATTTAATCAGTGCCAATTAGCTCAACACTCAAAGCATTGCCATGTATCATAGGTTCCAAAACTTTAACGTGCAAAGATAAATGAGTTTCTCATGACAGTAGCACGATACAAATAGAGATGACAACTAACTAATATGGATGAAGGCCTTAGTCCCGTACCAACCTAAGGCAAAAAATCTTATTCATGTAGTGTCATAAGAGATGATAAAGCACTCACTGGAATCACTCAATTGTATATATTTTTGTGCACTTCAAATGTATGGTTGAAATCACTCTTGTTTACCAGTGCTAAGATTATATCGAAAGATTATCAAGAACTTCCAGCAGAGTTAAAGCACGGGCTGGGATACAGTTCATTGTATTGTCTTGTGTAGTTCCACTAAAATGTATGATTGGCACAATATGATCCCTGTTTGCAAAAGTAGGAACAAGGTGAAACTTGCATTACCTTAGTGAGAAAGGATAGAAAGACATTAGCATATTACTCTAACAGTAGCATCAAATTCATGATGGACAATACGCAAAATATTGCCTCATTGAACCAATGGCAATAAATTGACATGCAAAACAATAGCACTATTATGTCATGACACTAATAATATTCCCTCCCTGCTCCACCACATGATTCACCGCCATAGACAAACATACACACGTACATGATTCAACATAGGGTGCTACTAAAGATTTGTTTAACTCCGACAGGAAAATTAGGCAGCAATAAATTAGTGGTACTTAAGTACTCCTAATTAATTAAGTGAGACAGGAGAAGTGGAAGGGCTCCCTAGAGGATCGTCTCACATGTAAGGTAGTCGTTTCTGGAGCCCTTGAATGGCCTCGACTGAGGCCTCTGGCTTCAGCAAGATCGCCTTGGCAGTCTTTATTCTTCTTCTTCTTCCTCTTCATGCTCTGTTTCTCTTTCTCCTCACCAGTTGGTGAAACCAAGTACATGATTGGCCTTCTATTTCAGAATTGGTTTTGTCAGTGAGGGAGTACAAGTGTACTAGTAAAATATAGCATTATTTTCTCATGGCAGTCGCAAAATAGAGATGAACACATGCATTAAATATCATTCTTACCTAAAGGAAGCTTATGGAGCCAATATGGATGATGAGGATTGGAACACAGATCTTCCTTTGTGCAGTTCCACTGAAATGAACCAACTGTTCCATTCTGACATTCCAGTTAAACAACACAAAAGTCACTTATTTTAAGAAGAGTTTTGTGCAGTGCACCAAAAGGTCACAACAGCAACCAAGTGAAATGGATATCCCTGTTTGCACAAAAAGCTACAGAGGAAACAGTCAGAGTCTCAAACAATTACATGCAAAAACATTTAGCTAAACTTGTCATGGCTTATAACAGTGGCATGACCTCATTTTACCAGGGGCATTAGATTAAGAACAACTAAATATTTGGTATAAGGGCATGGGACAGTGGGTGCTCCAGCAGTCTAGCACCATGTACCTAAACAAGGGCATAAAGTGGTAATTCATAGTTTGTTTCCCCGAGAAACAAACACCCAAGAAACATATCTGGGTTGGTCCTAGTTTTTTTCACTCTAGCCACCTACTCCTATGTGTGGATAGCAAATGTAGTCCTGGTCATACCACTGTGTACAACGTTACCCCTATATTTCCCTTTTCGACCAAGAGACTGGTTGGATGACCGGTCTGTACTACTTTCACCCCTCTCCTTCCTTTTTGTACCAAGTCCGATGTACATACCAAATTCCCCCACCCCCACTTTATTTCTTGTTTGAAAAAAGTATAAGATTCAACTCCATGAAGTAGCTTTACCTCTAACAATAGAAAAAAATAGGTGACATTGGACCATCCAATCGAGAGGGGCTGAGAGGTAGAAAATGATGCACCTGCAGCCACGTAGCAAGCTAGGTAAGTAGAGCTAAGGCGGTTTCTAAGGAAGATATACCCGAAGGTCGTCGGGATGTGGATAGGTGGGCGGCGGGAGGCCGGATCCGCCCACACTAGGGCAACGACGAAGGGATTGGAGGACCTCCCGCGTCGGCACTCGGCCAGAGATAATGGTGCAGCCGGCAGCGGGTCTCCTCCCTCACTGTCGATGACGGCCTAAACGCTGCCCCTCCCCCCCTTCACCGGCGGAGGGGATACATCTGAATCTGTAACCTACGGTGAGGATAGAAAGACAATGTTTTTTGAAGGGAGAAAGACAGTGTTACCACCCCTATCTTGTTTAGATCCGGAGAGGATGAGAGTGTGTGAATAGAGCAACCCTGCCAAGCAAGCGCGGAGGCTCCGGCCTATATATACGTAGTGGGGTAGTTTTCCTTTTTCACTCCATCAAAACAATCGTTTAAAATTGTGTACTACGTGCCAGGTCGCCATTTTTTTAGTTGTTGATTTTTTTTGAGATAGCTACCCGCTTGTTCCAAGTGGTGTTACGGTGTGCCAGGTCGCACTTTGTATCGTTCAAGTCTGGTACAAGTCCCTCCATTACATGAACAACCACCCCCTTGTAAAAATTGTGAACAAGCGCACAGCTAAAATTATCGGAAACGTGGGTTGCCCCAACATGCATTATTATTTATATTTTCTACTCCCTCCGTTCCTAAATATAAGTCTTTTTTATTAGCCACAAATTTTTTTTATTAGCAGTGAACCCCACATGTCATAGACACAAAAAGTGTGGCAAGATTCCCTTAGGCAAACCAAAGTGTGTCTAACAATTTGAGCAACTCAAGTTAGACAAGTGTGGGAAAAATAATGTGGCAACATAAGACAAACATAGTCACAATCCAAACAGCCTCGTAATTTTTTGTGACATGCATGAAAATTTGGTTAGTTAAATTTATAGTTAAAATTTGGCAAGGTGCATTAAATCAACACACGCAAGTATCAAAAGGAAAGTCACGGCATGCATGCATGCGTTGTACTCCCTCCGTTTCCAAATATAAGTCTTTTTAGAGATTGCAACAAGTGACTACATACGAAGCAAAATATGTCTACATACATCCGTATGTTGTAGTCCATTTGAAATGTGTAAAAAGACTTATATCGAGTGCAGTGCTTTGATGTGTCGCGTCAACTCGAACAAGACTGAGAACTTTGATTACTACAACGCCCTCTCCCTCGCGGACTGAGCTCCGGTGCCTTAACTGGACCTGCCTTTGTGTGACGCCCCCGATGCAATCGTACACTAATCATGCACGCAAACGTGTACGATCAAGATCAGGGACTCATGGGAAGATATCACAACACAACTCTAAAAACATAAATAAGTCATACAAGCATCATATTACAAGCCAGGGGCCTCGGGGGCTCGAATACAAGTGCTCGATCATAGACGAGTCAGCGGAAGCAACAATATCTGAGTACAGACATCAGTTAAACAAGTTGCCATAAGATGGCTAGCACAAACTGGGATATAGATCGAAAGAGGCGCACGCCTCCTGCCTGGGATCCTCCTAACTACTCCTAGTCATCGTCAGCAGCCTACACGTTGTAGTAGGCACCTCCAGTGTAGTAGTCGTCATCGACAGTGGCGTCTGGCTCCTAGGCTGCAACGTCTGGTTGCGGCATCCGAGAAGAAGAGGAAAACGGGGGAAAAGAGGGAGCAAAGCAACCGTGAGTACTCATCCAAAGTACTCACAAGCAAGGATCTACACTACATATGCATGGGTATATGTGTAAAGAGGCAATATCGACGTACTGAGCTGCAGAATGCCAAAATAAGAGGGGGATAGCTAGTCCTATCGAAGACTACGCTTCTGGCAGCCTCCGTCTTGCAGCATGTAGAAGAAAGTAGATTGAAGTCCTCCAAGTAGCATCGCATAGCATAATCCTACCCGGCGATCCTCCCCTCGTCGCCCTGTGGAAAAGCGATCATCGGGTTGTCTGTGGAACTTGTCTGGGGTGTTTTATTAAGTATCCAGTTCTAGTTGTCATAACATCAAGGTACAACTCCGGGTCGTCCTTTTACCAAGGGACACGGCTATTCAAATAGATAAACTTCCCTGCAGGGGTGCACCACATAACCCAACACGCTCGATCCCCTTTGGCCGAACACACTTTCCTGGGTCATGCCTGGCCTCGGAAGATCAACATGTCGCAGCCCCACCTAGGCCTAACAAGGAGGTCAGTACGCTGGTCTAACTCCTATGGTGCAGGGGTCTGGGCCCATCGCCCATTGCACACCTGCATGTTCCGTGGGCGGCCGGAAGCAGACCTAGCCTCCCTAATACAAGAGCAGATGTTCCAGTCCAATCCAGTGCGCGCCGCTCAGTTGCTGACGTCTAGAAGGCTTCGGCTGATACCACGATGTCGAGTGCCCATATCTTTCCCGCGTAGTTGGTTAGTGCGTATAGGCCAATGGCCAGACTCAGATCAAATAACCAAGATCTCATTAAGCGTGTTATTATGAAGCAACCGCAAACGCCGACCAAGGCCAGGCCCACCTCTCGCCTAGGTGGTCTCAACCTGCCCTGTCGCTCCACCACGAAGATCCACACAGAGGTCCGTCGGGACAAAGGTCCTTTCAGCCCCCAATCCATGAATCAGTCGTGGGCACTCAACGAGCCGACCCGACTTTAGTCACCATCTGTAATATGTATATATGTATAGTATATACCCGTGATCACCTCCCGAGTGATCACGGCCCAATAGTATAGCAAGGCAGACTGACAAGAATGTAGGGCCAATGATGATAAACTAGCATCCTATACTAAGCATTTAGGATTGCGGGTAAGGTATCAATGACTGTAGTAACAATGACAGGCTATGCAACAGAATAGGAGTAACCAAACAGTAACATGCTACACTACTCTAATGCAAGCAGTAGAGAGAAGAATAGGCGATATCTGGTGATCAAGGGGGGGGGGCTTGCCTGGTTGCTCTGGCAAGAAGGAGGGGTCGTCAACTCTGTAGTCGGACTGGGGGTCGCCGGCAGTCTCGGGGTCTACCGGAAAAAAGTAACAGAGAGGGAACACAATAAATAACAGAGCAAACAAAGCAACACAAAGCATAACAAGGCAATACGCGGTGTTCGGTGTGCCCCAACGCGGTAGTAGGTGATACCGACGAAGGGGGGAAACATCCGGGAAAGTATCCTCGATGTTCCGCATTTTCGGACAGATGAACCGGAGGGGGAAAGTTGCGTGTTTGCTATGCGAGGGATGTGTGGCTGACGAACGGGCTGCATAACCGGATTCGTCTTGTCGATATGAGCAACTTTCATGTTCAAAGTTTTTCCATCCGAGCTACGGTTTATTTTCTATTAATTTTTAAAGTTTTAAATTATTTTCTAAATTATTATCTATTTAATTCTAACATTATCCAGAATAGTGCATGCTGACATCATCATGACATCAGCAGCCAACAGTGTGTTGACTAGGTCAAACTGACGTGCGGGACCCACCAGTCATTCCATGATTAATTAACTAACAGTTAATTAGGTTAATTAGTGATTAGATTAATCTAATTATGATTAATTAAGTTAACTAATTCTTTAGTTAATTAATAAACTAGAATTTTTATTATTTTTATCTTTTTTTAATTCTTTTTATATATATAAAAAACATTCTGGGCGTGGGGCCCATCTGTCATAGGCCCCACGGGCCATAGCGGGTCGGGCGTCAGGCACACCCGAATGGGCGTTGGCCCGCGGGGGTGCACCCGACTTGGGTGCTGCGTGCATCTGGTGGGAGATGGCGCCGGCGCACCACCGTAGAGCTCCAACGAACTGTAGCCGGGTGGAGCTGGGGGGGCAGAGGCGGTCGATGGAGGTGGAAGAGGCAGGGAGGCGTTGGCCGGCCAAGGGTGTGGCTGGAGGCGGGGACCGGGAGATGGTGATGGTGACGAGCAGGCTGGTGCAGGGCGCGGTCGACGGCGTGTGAGCACAGAGGCGCGCGGGTCGGCAATGGGAGCAGCGGGGTGCGGCTACGAGCGTGCGGCCCAGCGAGTCCGCAGCAGCGGGCGCCGGCCGGAGCACAGTCGCGGACGCGGTGACCGCGGGCGCGAGCGGTGCAAGTGTGCGGTGAGCAGGGGAAAGAGAGGCGGGGCTCACTGGGGCCGTAGGGCAATGGCAGCGGTGCTTGAGGTGGGGGACGGGGACGAGCAACAGCGGGATGGATATCCGGCGAGGAAGCGGGATCCGGCGGTCGACCGCGACGAGGTGGCGAGGTCGGGGCCGAGTCGGCGACGAAGAGGACGACGGGGAGGCAGTCCGGCGAGGAAGCGTTCCGACGACGTGGTGGTGGCGACGACGGGCGACGACATCGGGTCGGCGACGAGGCGAGGCCACGGCTTCAGGCGGGCGCCGTGCGAGGGAGAGGAAGGGAGCGGAGGAGTCCGGGCGGGGTGGGGCCGACGGCGGCTTGCATCGGGCGTGGGCGGCGCCGGAGACGAATAGTGGCGTCGGGGAACACCGACGGCGAGGCGGGCAGCGGGGCACCGGGGCCGGAGCCCGATCCGGATCGAGGGGGAGTGAGGGAGGAGAGGGAATCATGCGCCAGGGGCGATGGGGACAAGGGCAAGGTCGCCTCGATCCCGATCCAGACGGGTGAGAGAACGGGATCATGCGGAGGAGTGGAGAGTGGGATCGGGCTAGGGTTTCACTGGGGTTGGTTATAGGCCAGGGGGAGTTGGGTCGGCTAGCTGGCAGTGGCCGCTGGGCCACGGCCCAGTTGGGGGGGGGGGCTTTTGTTTTCAACAGTTTTCCTTTTATTTTGTTTTTACCCTTTTATTTTTTTTTATTTTTTTACTGTTTTATTTTTAGTCCCATCTTATCCAAGTTTTATAAAAACATAAGAGTTGTACCAAAATCAGTATTACTAATTATACCTCTGATACTAAAGTTTAAACCCCTAGATAAAATATTTTAACATTTTATAATTAACAAAAGGTATTTATTAATTTGGTTATGTTGTTGTTTCATTTCCATTTGAGCGTTTAAACATTTTATAATAGTGTGGTTTCTCCACCATAATTACCTATGCATTATTTGGCTCACTCCGAACATTTTAGTTTTAATATTTGAAATCTTTTATTGTTTGCTTGATTTTGAATTTGAATTCGAATCAGTTTCGAATTAACGCGAGACTAGCAACAGTAATTGAGGTGATGTGGCATCATTAGCAGAGGGTTACTGTAGCTTAATTATCCAGGCGTCACAATTCTCCTCCACTACAAGAAATCTCGTCCCGAGATTTAGGAGCGGGTGTAAGGGGGAAGGGATTTGGTTATGAAATTCTAACAAATCTTCTCGTTCTTGGTTGCTTTTCTGAATAGGTCGATCCATTACGTTGATGTCTTCATTTCTCTGCTTCAGATCCTCATGATGAAGTCGACATCCTTTCTTCGGGTACTCCATCATACTTACGAATAGGTATGGAGCAGCTCGACAACGATAGAAGGCTACAATGGGTAATCATAGGGGGTTATCGCATGAATGAACACATGGGTATCTATCGAGTTGGTCAAATGAAACACAACGAGAGCCACCGAGAAGGTACAATAAGAAGTTTCAAGCGGATAGATAATCGTTCGATGTCTGAAACAAGTGGGAAAGGGGTCTAGAGCAATGAGAATAAGTAGTGTGTTTGATACCAGAATAGTTCATCTCTAGGAAGGTGACCCGTGTATTACATACAGTGTCAAACGCGAGGAATAATTATGGCAAACATGGGGGTACAGGAGAGTCAGGTTTCGATCCAGTGGACCTGTGGGTTATGGGCCCACCAGGTGGGTTGAAAATAGGAAGGGTGGTGACATCTTGCACAGCCGCGATAGGGAGGCATGTCAGTGAATAGCTTGTCAGCTATGCCGACAACAATGTCGGTGCCAAGGATGGGGAACGAAGAGAGCAGTTTTCCTGCTCGTTGAACGAGGCACACCAATTGGCAAAGTTCTCATCCATCGGTGGTTACCAGAATGTCATCAACAATAGTAACATGCCTTACAGACAGAGTGGTACAACAAGGTGCCTACCTAAGCAAGGAACTATCTCTGCTCAGTTAAGTCAGATTCAGGAAAGCTTAAACAAAATAATGGAAAGGAAAACACTGTTATCAGATTAAATAGAACCGTGGAAAGGAAAATTGTGATTACACACAATTATTAGGAGTATATCCTTCCCATGGACAAGCAGAACATGGCATACAGGGTAGGAGAGCAAGTACCCAACCATTCAGATAAGAGGCAAGGATTAATCAATATGTTACCCATACAACGGTGTTTGGATAACTGACCAAGAAACATTTAGCATCGCGCCTCCAATGTTCTTGTTGATGAGCGGGGTATCATAGTCATGCTTCGAGGTAGCAATGATATGGTGTTTCAATCAAGGGCCATACTTTGGATACACAAATGATCCATCAGGAGTAGCTTATAAAATAAGTCTTTTACAATTTCCTCCAGGAAGAATGGTTATCCTTGCAAAAGAAATTATAATGATAGGTCCTCCAGGATGTCCAAGAAGAAAAGGTGCGACACAAATCACCGAAATGAAATTGCAAGATTCTCGGGAAATGAACTATGGGAGCGGGTTCCTGAAACAATAGTTCATCATTAAACCAAGTAGGGGATGAGGAGGTGGCTGATGGGCTCAGCGACAATTCATCAAGAATTCCAAACAGATGGATTTCCACAATAACGTGAACAAGATGATGACACTTGTCAATTTAAATGATATAATGTTGTATGCTCGAGTAAAACATACACCATCAATCATTAGTTGAAAGGTGTGCCGAAATATGACCTTAGGCAACAAGATCAATGTTAGAGTGATGATTCAATAACCAACATTCTAAGAACGAACTTTTGATCGTTAACTTCAAAGCAGTAGGGTTGCTAGAAGTACATAACTCAAACAACATCGTTAGCATATTGGTATCCTGGTTAAAAACAACAAGGGGACCAAGGAAGAATGGTAATGGTGAGAAGTATCACCATACCGAGAAGTTCTAATAGGTGGAGCAATCCCCACAATATTCTCGACATAAAAGACAGTAATACTTCAAGGCAGATCACAACACTAGCTGGAGAGCAAGTTGTATTCATAATGTGGACAAGTTCGCGATGAAAGGAAGTCAAGGGTGTTGTCGATGATAATAAAAAAACATCGAGGGCAAGGAGGGTATTTCTAATCATGAACACAGTTGACATCTCGGAAGAAGTCAAAGTGTTGAAGGTGGTCCGACACATTTGCCGGGAGGTTTCGAGATGATGCAATCAAACAACAACGGAAACAGACAAGGGAATGACGAAGTGGCAAGTTATAGGATCAATATATAAGATGCAAGCTCGGAACCAAAGTTGCCTTTCAAGACAAGTAACATGATATTGAAAGCTCGACGTAAGTCGTGCTCACACGCTGAAGAATTCGTGCACCAGGGAAGGATGAGGTAGCACAGTCAAAGATAGCAAGACCAAGATGCAGCCGATAGACTAGGAATGACCAGATTGAGTTCAAAATTTCCTAGTAAAAATACTAGGGGTATTTGATTTGTAGTGCGGAATAATTTTCACTAGTCGGTGTCCTCGGTTGACAACAACCCAGAACCCATAGAGTGATTACGACAAGGAAAGACATTACTTCAACAAAGTTAGTAAGATGTGGTGCAATGGCAAGACATCTTTGAGATACCAGGGGGTAATACTCGAAGGTAGAACATGATAGAAGTAGAACCAGGCCATTGACCTATGATAGTAGATACTTGAACCTTGCCAAAAATAGACAAGGCTCTGGAATGAATTCCCATCAGATATATCAGATCAGGACAGCAGGGTCGGAACCATAACTGTAAGGAATCAATTCAGGAATACCGAAAGAATCATACAGCTGGATAATCATTTTGCAAGAAGCTTCCGAGACGGTCTACATCATTTTCATGGGCATGAACACAATGTTCAAGGTCAACTCCCTCTTCTTTAATGCATATCATTTCATTCACCTCTCGTTTTGATAAAACTGTAGTGTTGGAATTTTATTCGGTAGAACACCGAAAGAGTATGAATTGTGAAAACTTTCGGGTTCTCACGGACTAGGGGAAGGCATAGGTTCAACCCATCAGGCATCTTAGTAACATATACCACAAGTTTCAAAAGTAAATACACAAGTTCAAAAGAAGAGCATGGTTGGCCAAGCAGAGGATACAATTTACCAAAGGCATTATGTATCAGGGGAAGAACTCACAAGGTGATTGAATATGAAGGACACTGTCAGATAAAATCCAACAATGGATCGGGCTATCCACAACGGAGCTGATATGAGTGCCGGTACTCACTCAAAGGAATAAAGAATGCAGAGACATCTGATTCAAGAATCACCTGATTAGTCTGATGCTTAAATAGAAAGAAATTATGGTTTCCAAAATGAAGGATCAAAAGCAGACACTTTGATCAAGGATGGATAAGTTGAAAAAATTTAGTTGGACAATCAATAAAGGTTTGAATTGCCGAGAACTAACTCATGTCCGGAATGACGCCTGAGCTGGGAAGATAATCTTAAAAAGGATAACCTGATGACTGCGTGCGTACACACACATTGAATCAATAGGCTCAAAATGACTAAGACAAGGGATGTTAACGAGGACTACTAGTCATATGGAATTAACCATAATGCAAGTAGGCAAGAGTCTCAAGAGTAACAGGCTGCAGAGGATTTTCGAAAGATCGAAAAGCATTCCGAAGAATTATGTGAGACACATGAACAATTGAGAAGAATGGATCCTCGATAAATGTGAGGAAAAAGTAAGGGTTTTCATGCGAAATAAAACTACAAGACAGTAAATTCAAAGGATTCTTGGGACAACAGCGAATATTTCGAGGCATCTTGTAACAACATTCACGAGGAATGATCAAGAGAAATGACAAGTGCATACAGATATCCATAGGGATATATCGGTGACAGTGGATTGCAAAGGCGATGAGCACAAGGGTCTCAGGAAAATATTGAGGGATATCCTTAGAATCTTCTAACGAAGCAGGTGATCTTCCGAAATGAGGGCTCTCCAGGAGAAATAGTTACGAGAACCTAGAGTTGGAGTTAGCAAAATCATTTAACCCGAATAAAAGAGAGATCAGACTCCTAGAGTATAGACGAGAAGTAAAAGATCCTAATACCACCCAATGGCGACGTGGGCCCATAAGACTCACAGCCATGTTAGTAAAAGTTTTGTAGTGACTAGACTCGACTTCGACCAAGGAGTGTGGAAGGGGGATTCCTACAGGCAGTCGGCTCTGATACCAACTTGTGATGTCCCCGATTCAATCGTACACTAATCATGCACGCAAACGTGTACGATCAAGATCAGGGACTCACGAGAAGATATCACAACACAACTCTAAAAACATAAATAAGTCATACAAGCATCATATTACAAGCCAGGGGCCTCGAGGGCTCGAATACAAGTGCTCGATCATAGACGAGTCAGCAGAAGCAACAATATTTGAGTACAGACATAAGTTAAACAAGTTGCCATAAGATGGCTAGCACAAACTGGGATACAGATCGAAAGAGGCGCATGCCTCCTGCATGGGATCCTCCTAACTACTCCTGGTCGTCGTTAGCAGCCTGCATGTAGTAGAAGGCACCTCCAGTGTAGTAGTCGTCGTCCACGGTGGCGTCTGGCTCCTGGGCTCCAACGTCTGATTTCGGCACCCGAGAAGAAGAGGAAAACGGGGGAAAAGAGGGAGCAAAGCAACCGTGAGTACTCATCCAAAGTACTCGCAAGCAAGGATCTACACTACATATGCATGGGTATATGTGTAAAGAGGCAATATCAGTGGACTGAACTGCAGAATGCCATAATAAGATGGGATAGCTATTCCTATCGAAGACTACGCTTCTGGTAGGCTCCGTCTTGCAGCATGTAGAAGAGAGTAGATTAAAGTCCTCCAAGTAGCATCGCATAGCATAATCCTACCCGGCGATCCTCCCCTCGTCGCCTTGTGGAAAAGCGATCACCGGGTTGTCTGTGGAACTTGTCTAGGTGTGTTTTATTAAGTATCCGGTTGTAGTTGTCATAAGGTCAAGGTACAACTCTGGGTCGTCCTTTTACCGAGGGACACGACTATTCGAATAGATAAACTTCCCTGCAGGGGTGTACCACATAACCCAACACGCTCGATCCCCTTTGGCCGGACACACTTTCCTGGGTCATGCCCGGCCTCGGAAGATCAACACATCATAGCCCCACATAGGCCTAACAGAGAGGTCAGCACGCCGGTCTAACTCCTATGGCGCAGGGGTCTGGGCCCATCGCCCATTGCACACCTGCACGTTGCATGCGCGGCCGGAAGCAGACCTAGCCTTCCTAATACAAGAGCAGGCGTTCCAGTCCAATCCGGCGCGCGCCGCTCAGTCGCTGACGTCTAGAAGGCTTCAGCTGGTACCACGACGTCGAGTGCCCATATCTTTCCTGCGTAGTTGGTTAGTGCGTATAGGCTAGTGGCCAGACTCAGATCAAGTACCAAGATCTCATTAAGCGTGTTATTATGAAGCAACCGCGAACACCGACCAGGGCGAGGCCCACCTGTTGCCTAGGTGGTCTCAACCTGCCCTGTCGCTCTGCCACAAAGATCCACACAGAGGGCCGTCGGGACAAAGGTCCATTCAGCCCCCAATCCGTGAATCACTCGCGGGCACTCAACGAGCCGACCTGACTTTAGTCACCATCTGTAATATGTATATATGTATAGTATATACCCGTGATCACCTCCCGAGTGATCACGACCCAATAGTATAGCAAGGTAGACTGACAAGAATGTAGGTCCAATAATGATAAACTAGCATCCTATACTAAGCATTTAGGATAGCGGGTAAGATATCAATGACTGTAGCAACAATGACAGGCTATGCAACAGAATAGGAGTAACTGAATAGTAACATGCTACACTACTCTAATGCAAGCAGTAGAGAGAAGAATATGCGATATCTGATGATCAAGGGGAGGGGGGGGGCTTGCCTGGTTGCTCTGGCAAGAAGGAGGGGTCGTCAACTCTGTAGTCGAACTAGGGGTCGCCGGCAGTCTCATGGTCTACCGGAAAGAAGTAACGGAGAGGGAACAAAATAAATAACAGAGCAAACAAAGAATAAGAAAGCATAACAAGGTAATACGCGGTGTTCGGTGTGCCCCAACGCGATAGTAAGTGATACCGACAAGGGGGGGAAACATCCGGGAAAGTTTCCCGATGTTTTGCGTTTTCGAACAGATGAACCAGAGGGGGAAGTTGCATGTTTGCTATGCTAGGGATGTGTGGCTGATGAACGGGCTGCGTAACCGGATTCGTCTCGTCGATCTGAGCAACTTTCATGTTCAAATTTTTTCCGTCCGAGCTACGGTTTATTTTCTTTTAATTTTCAAAGTTTTAAATTATTTTCTAAATTATTATCTATTTAATTCTAACATTATCCAGAATAGTGCAGGCTGACATCATCACGTCAGCAGTCAACAGGGTGTTGACTAGGTCAGACTGACGTGCGGGACCCACTTGTCATTCCCTGATTAATTAACTAACAGTTAATTAGGTTAATTAGTGATTAGATTAATCTAATTATGATTAATTAAGTTAATTAATTCTTGAGTTAATTAATTAATTAATACTTTTATTATTGTTATCTTTTTTAATTTTTTTATATAAAAAAATGTTCTTGGCGTGGGGCCCATCTGTCATAGGCCCGAGGGGCCATAGCGGGCGGGCGTCAGGCACACCCGAATGGGCGTTGGCCCGCGGGGGTGCACCCGACTTGGGCGTTGCGTGCATCTGGTGGGAGATGGCACCAGCGCGCCACCGTAGAGCTCCGCGAGCTGTAGCCGGGTGGAGCTGGGGGGGCAGAGGCGGTCGATGGAGGTGGAAGAGGCAGGAAGGCGTTGGCCGGCCAAGGGTGTGGCTGGAGGCGGGGACCGGGAGATGGTGATGGTGACGAGCAGGCTGGTGCGGGGCGCGGTCGACGGCGTGTGAGCACCGAGGCGCGCGGGTCGGCAATGGGAGCAGCGGGGTGCGGCTGCGAGCGTGCGGCCCAGCGAGTCCGCAACAGCGGGCGCCGGCCGGAGCACAGCCGCGGACCCGGTGACCGCGGGCGCGAGCGGTGCAAGTGCGCAGTGAGCAGGGGAAAGAGAGGCGGGGCACACTGGGGCCGTAGGGCAATGGCAGCGGTGCTTGAGGTGGGGGACGGGGACGAGCGACGGCGCGATGGAGATCCGGCGAGGAAGCAGGATCCGGCGGTCGACGGCGACAAAGTGGCGAGGTCGGGGCCGAGTCGGCGACGAAGAGGACGACGGGGAGGCAGTTCGGCGAGGAAGCGTTCCGGCGACGTGGTGGTGGCGATGACGGGCGACGGCATCGGGTCGGCGACGAGGGGAGGCCACGGCTTCAGGCGGGCGCCGCGCGAGGGAGAGGAGGGGAGCGGAGGAGTCCGGGCGGGACGGCGGCGGCGGCGGCTTGCATCGGGCGTGGGCGACGCCGGAGACGATGAGCATCGTCGGGGAACGCCGACGGCGGGGCGGGCAGCGGGGCACCGGGGCCGGAGCCCAATCCGGATCGAGGGGGAGTGAGGGAGGAGAGGGGATCGTGCACCAGGGGCGATGGGGACGAGGGCAAGGTCGCCTCGATCTCGATCCAGACGGGTGAGAGAAGGGGATCGTGTGGAGGAGTGGAGAGTGGGATCGGGCTAGGGTTTCACTGGGGTTCGTTATAGGCCAGGGGAGTTGGGTCGGCTAGCTAGCAGTGGCCGCTGGGCCACGGCCCAGTTGGGGGGGGGGGTGGCTTTTGTTTTCAACAGTTTTCCTTTTATTTTGTTTTTATCCTTTTATTTATTTTGATTTTTTTACTGTTTTATTTTTTGTCCCATCTTATCCAAGTTTTATAAAAACATAAGAGTTGTACCAAAATCAGTATTACTAATTATACCTCTGATACTAAAATTTAAACCCCTAGATAAAATATTTTAACATTTTATAATTAACAAAAGGCATTTATTAAATTGGTTATGTTGTTGTTTCATTTCCATTTGAGCGTTTAAACATTTTATAAAAGTGTGGTTTCTCCACCATAATTACCTATGCATTATTTGACTCACTCCGAACATTTTAGTTTTAATATTTGAAATCTTTTATTGTTTCCTTGATTTTGAATTTGAATTCGAATCGATTTCGAATTAACGCGAGACTAGCAACAGTAATCGAGGTGACGTGGCATCATTAGCAGAGGGTTACTGTAGCTTAATTATCCGGGCGTCACACTTTGGCTGCATGACAGGTGGGCCAACCACCTGTTGGGCCCACTTGTCATGGACGCAAATGCAGGAGCAGTAAGTCAATGAAGCTGCGTCCCTCCCTCGCGCATGAGCGTGGTGGCTGGCAGGACTAGTAGAGGCTTTCGCTACATGCTATCCCTCCCACATGAGGTGGACGCACATGCAGCAGTGGATTCGATACTGTAGAAGTAGGAGTAACATCATTGTTCGTCTTCTCGAAGAGGCGAAGAGCCAAGCGCAACTTGAACGCGGCAGTTGCGAACGCTCACGTGGCAGTCTTTGTGTAGAGGTGGGGCGTGGTGCGGTGCCTTGGAGCAAGCATATAGCCAGGCTCTTGGATGAGACAAAATTGCTATTTGAGCCCACTATTGTCTATACAACTATATAGTGTATCAATATAGATGCACACGGACCGTTGGATCTTCTAAATCCGATGGCTGATATCAAATTTGCTCAATTATGGAGCTTTGTGGACATAAATCAACCGTCCAGTTCAGCAATCTAATGACCCAAAGTGCAGGGATTCGCAGTGCTACCTGCCACTGTCCTGCTCACCCTCCGGTCATGTGGCAGTGTTACTCGGCAGAAAATAAAATCAGCGAGGTCGTACTCTAGAGGTCTAGAGTGTTCTTTAACAGTCTAGAGTTGGACCATTCCACTCAATGATGCGTGGGTCACAAGGGCTTAGCTCATGTGAGGTGTTGTTTTCTCTCCGTTTCAGTGCTCTCTTCCGAAGATGTAAACATAGGAGTACACATGGACGTGAGATAAATATAAGATGATAGCTGAGGCACAGTTCAGTAGTTTGTTCTACAACTTTTTTTTCTATTTCTTTTGTAGACTAATGGTTTTTTTTGGCAAAAAAATGCAAACAATCCTTTTACCAAAAAATTAAGCAAACTGTTGAGCACCTCAAAAGTAGCAGTAGCATTTACATCCTTGAGTTTTTTCTCCGTGTTTTAATGATTTCTTGTGGTGGACCATTGTATACAAATAATCCATTTCAAGAGTCAAAATTAGATAGCCGACAAAATGACTATATGGAAGATTATTCAATGTCTCATGTATTTCAAATAAAATTTATTCATAACTTTTTTTAACCCAACAGATCTATTGACCATGGATGTGCAAAGCACGTGCCAACGTACTAGTTAGTACTAGTACTTGCTAGTATAGTCTTATAAACCGGAAAGGAGTATTTGCCTTTCTAGAGATTTCAACAAGTGACTAGACTATACCCCGTGCAGTACCCCATCCGTTCCGGTTTATAGGGCTCAAATTTCAAATCTCATCAACCAAGGCATTTTAGCATTGGAGGAATGTATCTCGTACTTTACAAAACTACCCTAATTAAACTCATGCATTAATTACGTAGTTCTTCCGTTTTCCTCTCCGCCTTGGTCGCGGTGCACAATATTGAGCACTCCTATATGACTAGCCGCTCTATCTACATGCAGGAATCAAAGCTTGCGGGCCCGCGTGCCATCCACAAAATCACAGTGAGGTGCTACAGTCGAGACTCACCGGTCACCCCGGTGTGGCCGTCATGACCCGTCATATCACAAAACCCACACCTTTACCAACAGTGGTAAAGTGGCCTCGAAGTTGGACTGGACGAAGCAACCATCTTTTCACTGGAACACTCGTTGAAGCCCTTTCTCCTCTTTCTTGAAGAAAACCTCACTCCAGGCTACTCACTTCTGCCATTTTTCTTTTGTACCGACAAAGGAACGGTCGGCGAATCAGTGATGCTGCTATATTTTCATTCCAAGAATCTTCTTTTTGCGAAGCACCGACCGATTCTCACAGCCTATTCTTTTCCCGTTTTCATTGTGATTGTGCTTTCCTTTCGATTGCTTTTTGTTTGTCAGTTCATTGATGGACCCTGGAGCACTAGGCAAAGAGTTGCCGGCGGACAACCCACTTGAGACAACGATGTCCAGGAAGCAAGCACCGACCAATGAGTTGACCATGTTGATGGGCCAACCCATGGAGACGAAGAACTTCAAGAAACAAGCACCGGCCAAAGAGTTGACGGTGTTGGCGGGCGAACTCCTCAAAGAAAGTTGGAAGAACAGCAAGGGCCCCACCGTGCCTACCCCAGAAACTCTGATGGCCACCTATGCGAGGCTCAAGGCCGAGTTTGAGGAGATAGTCATCATTGAGAAGCAGTATTCCCCTGGCAAGGTGATGGCCCCCATCAAGGATGAGGAGATGGCCCCCGAAGGGATCGGATCCCCCGGTGAGCTGCACAAGGTAAAAAATAATGGCTTATTACCATAGTTGTGGTTTTTGATTATTTCCAATGTGCTTGTTAATATGTTAGGGTTGTGTAGGTGCCGGTGGACGTCCTTGATGATTCCGATGTCGCGGACCGTCCTGTGGACAATGCCCTAGAGATCGTTTTCGATGTCGCAGTCCGTCTTGTTGGCATCGCCCCGGAGATTGCTTCCGATGCCGCTGTCCATCCTGTGGACATCGCCCCAGAGATCGATTCCGATGTCGCGGTCAGTCTTGTGGACATCGCCCCAGAGATTGATTCCCATGCCGTTGTCTGTGCTGTGGTCATTGCCCGAGAGGTCTGTGCTGTGGTCCTTCAGGGTAGTTTGCATTGTCATGTGTTTAATTACCAGAACGATGCGTGTTATCAAACCATCTTAGGGCTAGTGCACTGTCTTGTGTGGGCGGTACTTGCTACTTTTGTTTGATAGTGAATCATGCGAACCCTCTCCGAGTTATGGAAACAGATGTATCCTCACCAGCTTTTGATGTAATATATGGCATGCTTAGATGTAAGTTTGAATTGTTTATCATATCAGCAGGGCTTGTTTGATGATTCTTGGTCTTAGTAGGCTAGCTACTGTGTGAGCTATATTACTTGCAAAACACTCACCGAAGAGAAACGTTAGGGCTGATGAGCTCATGGTATGCTTATACTTGTAGGCTTAGTCAACATGCATACATTCAGGCCTCATTTGGTTCATAGGATAGGAAAATTGTAGCAAAAGTACAGAGACGTACAACAGAAAATCATAGCAGTACAGAGACGTACTCCCTCCGTTACAAAATAGATGACCTATACGCGGGCTAGTTTGGCCTAGTGGTTTTTTATAGGATGGCCTAGTGGGTTTCGGTGATATGACGTGGTACAGTGCCGTCCAGTCTTCGCGTGTGGTAGCAGTATTGCGGGTACAGTAAGTTTTCTTGAAGAAGCGGAATTCAACAAAGTCATGATGGTTCCTGTCAGGACCCCGACTCGATGCCACATCGATCTAGTATGTAACACCTCATATTCCTTTGCGGCCTCACGCACGGTATTCCATGGGTGTCGTCTTACCTTTGCCCAGGCCCGTTTGCGCCTTTTGGCACACGTATATGATAGTGTCGCTAGCATCCATATGGTAAAGAGCCCGGGCTGACATGGCTAGTCGTAAACCCAAAGTGGCACAGACTTACAGGGACAGGCATCCATGACCCAGCATCGAACGTGTCGGTCATCAGCAAGTGAATCTGGGCTGTAGCACTGGGCTAGCAGGACTCCGGTAAACCGGGCTGTAGCGGGCTAACAGGACTCCGGTATCCATCGCGTGACATTTCCCCGAAGGGACAGACACAGGAACGAAGAAGGACACATGCCGGCCAGCCTAAGTGTTCCGGAGCAGTAGCAAGCTACCAAGGCTCAGTGGAGACACTAGGAGACATTTCCCGGTAAGAGAGGCTACTAAGAATAAACAACTAGATAGTCAGATCCCACGCATACCAAGCATTTCAATCATACACACAATATGCTTGATATGTGCAAATACAACAAGGCATCACAACATGACTCTACGACACTAGTATTTATTTAAGGCTCAGAGAGCCATACATATCATACACATAAGTACGGGTCATATGACCCAGCATTCAAGTCATACAGACATACAAGCCAACAGCGGAAGTAACTTGTCTGGGTACAGACAACTAGTAAAATAAAAGAGGCTTGGGAAGCCTGGCTATACTACGTGGTCCTTCACAAGCTCAGGATCACCACCTGGGCCTCGGTCTACTCATTGATGTCAACATCTACGAAGAATCCATTAGAAGGGGTTGCAGCGTCTTCTGAAAAATGTAGTTAAAGCATCATGAGTACAAAGGTACTCAGCAAGACTTACATCAGATCCTACATACATGCACATTATCAAGAAGGGTTGGTGGGGTTATTGCAGCAAGCCAGCTTTGACTCTTGGCTAAGCTATCCTATAATACACCAACTTGAAATGGTTTTGCACACACGAGTCCACTACTCACCACTTCAATACACCACCGAGGATCCACCTCCGTCATCCTACGGAGGAACCATCCTCGGCACTCACGCTTATCTTGAGATTTTTATTAGTATCCATTTACTTGTCTATGAACTGTATAGGCAACCAAGTAGTCCTTTACCGCGGACGCGGCTATTCGAATAGATAATGTTAACCCTGCAAGGGTGTACTTCTTCATACACGCCCTCACCACTTACCGCCGTTTACACGACATGTACTCGGCAACCTTCAAGCGGAAGCCCAACGTGGGTGTCGGCCACGACCTACCTAAACACCTAGGTCTCTAGTCCAGGTTTATCGCCTATCCAGGTTCCATCCGCAGGGAGTCCGGCCGAGGTTTCCCATACGGCCCCAAACGATGTGTACAGGGTTCCGTGATACCTAACGGGTATTCGGTACACCCGGCCACGTACCTATCGCATCACAGCCCACCCCTACGGTCAGCGGTGTCCACGGCCTCCAGTAGGCTACAAACACCAGAAACTACTTGCAACTCCTGGACAGAGGACTAGGGTGAAGAAGAAGCCGAGAGGGTCCATTGGTTTCACGCCCAATGCATGGTAGTAGCTGATTCTTAAATCACACATACAGATCTCAGTGCTTAAGGACGGCTTCAATGAAACAACCCACCATGTACTCCTACATGGCCTTCCATCGATACCTTTACCAAATCGTGTTCACCACATCACTCTCATTACCGGCATGATCATTTCACTCTAGCACATCACCCAGATGAACCAGACCTGACACGACTCTAAGCATAGCAGGCATAGCAAGGTAGGAACAACACATACATATGGCTCAATCAACTCCTACACATGCTTGTGGGTTTCATCTAGTTACTGTGGCAATGACAGGTCATGCAGAGGAAATGGGTTCAACTACCGTAGTACACAGCAGTTTGAAACGCGTTGTCTTAATGCAGTAAAAGAGAGCAGAAGCGAGAACATGGGATTGTATCGATATGATCAAATGGTTGGTTGCTTGCCTGATGGGTCGATGCACTGATATTGTTCTTCATTGGTGTAATCACGATACTCCTCAGGGGCAGGACCTGCCGCAGAGAGCACCGATACACAGCATCACCAAACAATATGCAACAATATGATGCATGCATGAAACATGGCAATATGAGTGTGTTGGGCTAATGCAACTAAAACCAGATGGGTTTGAACCATTTTGAACCAAAGGTTCAATTTTCAAACTCATACATGGCCCTTACAAGTGCTTTATCTAGTTCTGCTCTAAACATCAGGTTAGCTTGCTTAAACATGCACGAAACTAGTACAGATGGATAGATTGGATTTTTCTGATCATTTTTCATATATAAAACTTTGCATTTGGAGTTATGGTTGATTTACTATGAATTTTTGAAGTTTGGGGGATTTTCTGGAATTTATAAATCATTCTAGATTTATTTTAATTCCAGAAAAGGATTACTACGTCAGCATGATGTCATGCTGACCTCAGCAGGTCAACAGACTGGTCCAGGTCAAACTGACCAATGGGTCCCGCATGTCAGCACAATTAGTTTAGCTAAAAATTAATTAGAACTAAACCGGATTAGTTAACGGGCTGGGCCCCACCTGTCATTGACTCAACAGAGTCAACCAGGGCCCACCCGTGGTCAAAGTCAAGTCGGCTGCACCGGCGTTTAGCCGCCGGCGAGCCCGACGCGGCGGCGGAGGTGATTTTGGCCGTTCCGGCCACCAAATGGGTCGCGGAAGGCATCTAAGTGGAGCTGGGGACAAACCGCAGCTCTTGGTGGAGTTAGTTGGGGTCGGGGTGGCCGGAATCGGCGCCGGCGACGACCTAGGCGGCTGCCGGAGTTTGGGTGGAGGCGAACTCGGGGCTAGGGTGTGCGGTGAGGTGCGGGGAGTGTATGGTTAGACCCTACGCGACATGGTGAGTGCGATGGACACCGAGAGGTGACCGGAGGATGGCCGGGAGCACGTCGGCGACGATCTCCGCGGCGGTGCGTGTGGGTGATCTTCGTGCGGTTGCTACACAGCTCGGGGGCGAGAGAGGAAGGGAAGGGGAGGTAGCTAGGCTCACAGGGCACTCGTGGAGGCAACAGGCGGGGTCGGGGACGGACTGATGCGGCGACGGCGTTGAAGGGGATCTCCGGCGACGGCGGAGTCGGGCGAAGTCGGTGCGGTGGACTCGGGCCACACAAGCACGCGGGGCTCGGCTAGCTCAACGAAGAGGATGGCGGCGGAGCTCCTAGACACGGCAAGACGGAGCACGGACGGCGGGGAGCGCAGCTACGGCGATGGGGCGGCGGCGGTGGCGTCAGCCATGGCTGGGGAGCACGAGGGAGAGGAGCTGGGAAGGAGAGGAGATGTCCGAGGGGTTCGGGGGAGAGAGGGGGATCGATCCCCGTCATCAGCTAGACGAGGGGAGCGGCGAGGCGGCGACCAGGTGCGTGGCACCCATGCGGTGCTCGCCGCCGAGCACCTGCCTGCCTGCCTGGCCGAGCCAAGCAGCTCGCTGGCGCGGCAGGTGGGCTGGGCCGGCAGGTGGGCGGTTAGTAGGCGCCAGGTAAGTTTTTCCTATTTTCTGTTTTTGCTTTTATTCTGTAAGTTTGTTGAATTTCTAAAAATACCTAGGCAACTCCAAAATTTACCAAACTGCACCTGGTCCTTAGTTGGAATATTTCCAGCAAGGAACATTTTAGTTTGGGAATATTTGAGCATTTGAAATATTTTATAAATTTTAAATGCCCAAATTCAAATATTTATGACTTAATACAAAGACCTTAGGATGACCTAGAAAATTGTGCATCACTTTTGGCAGAGGTTCTGAACCAAGACAAAAATGATGGACATTTTGGAAGGGCATTTCAGGTTCATTGAAAATATTTTTTAGTAAACCCTAGTTGGATTCAGAGGGGGCTGGGGGTTCTGTCATCCCCATTTCAAGTTTCTGATGAAAGAATAGACATGATGCAACACTCTAATGCATGAACTAGCTAGGGTGTGACAGTTCCTTCGTCCGACCAACTTACAGTGGGAAAGATTGGGCCTGCGATACGATCGATGTAGACCAGGATAATTTTGTGCATGGCAGGTGGACCAGGATGGTCGACGTCCCACATGTCGGCGAATGAAAGTATTCTTTCCGACATAGAGGACGAGCAACGAGTATTCATTGTTTATTTTTAATGAAAGCTATTGTCTCCACTGTTACTCCTTGACTTTTTCAATGCCTCTGTCTCCTCCACATAAGTGGGTACTACTTGCTATGCATGCATGCGGTGGGCAGCTGGCGTCGCCCGCCGAGCGATTAGATTTCGGCTATCGACGGTTTATTCAATTGCAGTCCCACATGTCAGTGAAATTGCAAGACAATACATGTCCCCTCTGGTGAGCGGCGTGCGAGCCGGACTGTCGGGGGTGCGACGCATACGAGTCGTAAGTGTGCCGCCTTTTCCTTTAGAACTTGCAAAGCGTAACATTTCCGCGTGATCGATTGATAGAAATCCAGAACAAAATGATGAGGGCGGTGCTTTCCTGCTCGTTAGGCGGGCCAGTTTGAGTGATATTACATGCTACAGTGCCGTCCACTTGCTCCATTTTTAGGTAAGCAAGAGTTTACACTCTTACGTGGGAGGTGTGCGAAACACCGCGGATCTGATTTTGATCAAGGGATAACTGTTCCCTGCCAAATAATGGAGCACTGTTAGCGATTATAGCATGATAGTTAGGTCATCTCCAGTGCTGGCCCACAAATTTACATCGACATTTTTCCGAGGACACTGATGGATGCCATCCGATGCTGCCCGCATACCTTTCGACAACTATATGAACTAACCAAATGGAATTCGTGCAAACAAAGCAAATTTCAAATTAACCGGATGAAATTCATTATATTTCGAAAACTTTTCGCACAAACTGGACGAAATTCATCACATATTTCGCACAAACCGTACCAAAACCTACTGTAAACCTAATCTAAACGATCGCCGGCGCCCGACCACCATGTCCAGCCATGAACCCGAGAAAGTCGGCCATTGCCTTTGCCTCGTCCTCATCCGCCTCGATAACCTCCTCTAGAGCACAAGGTTCTGAAGATTTCCGTCTCCACGTCACCGTCAAGTGGCTAATCGACCGCCGATGTTTACCCCACCAAGCTTGGCATCGACCGAGTGGAGTAGCGGTGGCCTTCCTTGGACCAGAGTGGCAGCAACCTACCGTGTACTACTCTTCCTTGCTGCCGGCTGCGCCCGCGCACGCGCGCCGGCTTCGTGGTCGTGACGGCGGAGGGGTGCCAGCAACCTCCTTCGTCTGCTCCTGCAACAGTACGTCGAAGAGAGCTTTGGAGCGCGCCCGGAGCGGAGCCGCCGATGTCCCTTGTCTGCTCCTGCTACAGTACGTCCAAGAGAGATTCAGAGCGCCAGGAGGCCATGGTTGGAATGGTGCCGACAGAAGGAAGGGACCGGAGGAGAATGAGTGTGGGTCTTTGGCTATGGTTGGGAGCTGGGGCTCAAGTTAATATAGCGGGCGAATGGCAATGAGCCGCAACAGATGGTTGGACAGCTGGCACCGGAGTAGGTTCGTCGGGTGTGAATGCGAACGCTGCTTCAGTGACTTAACTGCAGGTGCGTTGGGTTACTGACATGTGGGCCCAACCGGCATCTGGCCTGCATGTCAGTGACACACCAACTGCACCTGCAGTTAAGTCCGGTGAATGCGGCATTGACATTCTGGAGAGACAGTGACTGTTTCAGGCGGGAAGCGTGCTAGCGATGGAAGGGGTTTCGGTAGGCCAGGGCGGTCAGACGCTGGCGTGGTGGTAAAGTGTGAACTCATGGATGACGAGCCTTTGAAGCATATGCGACACATATTGACAACCAGGTGTCCATGCAACCGCACTTGTCGCCAGCTAGCCTTCAACGACCACCATTAGACACCACACAACCATGCGTAACTTACGAATAATGGACGAATCAATCAAACACACACTCCTGTGCAGTGGCACTAAGATCGGTTGCTCATGATAGTACATACTCCGTACCATAGTACCCTCTCTAGCTAGGATGTTTTATAGATTGTCGTTGTGATGGACGATATACAGGAGCAAGGCCCTCCGAGTATGACCATTGGTGTTGAGCCAGGTGAATACATGCTCGGCGTTCGCGTAGGCCTCCATCAAACGTCTTAACAATAATGTCAGGCACCGCCGGGGCGCGCAGGTGATGGGCTTGCCGTTTGCGTTGCGCCATGAGCAGGACTTTGATTGAGAGGGCAACGTGCATGCATTAGCATGCTTTGACAGCATGAGCGTGAGTGTCTGACGCAAAGTATTTCATTTTCATTTGGCTAACGAGCGTGCGTTGCAGCGACGAGTGTGTAGTTTGATTCCCCACATACGCATAATTTTGGTTTTAATTCCTTTCTCAACTGACAAGTAGGCCCACGTAGATAGATAAAGAACACGAGCTGATGAGGCACATGCAGACTGTTTGACTGGTCAACCAGACAAATACAGAGCTATACGCTGAGCCAGTGACCGTATAATCACCATATCTCGTATACAATGATCAAAGTGAGCTATCAAGACAAGTTCGATGACCGCCAATGCATTTTACTCGGTAATAAATGACCAAGATTGAAGGGGAATCCAAATTTCCTTCGTCTTCTGTGCTTGAGCTCTTGACAAACCAATGCACTATACGGTTGTCCGGCTACTCCACACCAGAGCTCTCACCAAGCGTCGTTCATGCCACCACGCCGCACACTAACCGATAATGAAGCAACGGTATCCTGTCACGCCAAGTTCCTCGCTGCCCACGACCCCACACAAAATGGTAGGGAAGCGATGGCATCCCGCCGTGCTGAGTTCATCGCCGCTCGCGACCTCACACCTATGTGGGAGGAATTTGAAGCTGCCAAGGCTGAATGGGCGGTAGAGCAAGAGGTGGCCAAAGCCGCACAGAGGGAGCGGAAAAGTCAGAAAGCACTCAAGAAAAGAGAGGCCCGCCGCTGCAAGAAAGAAGAGGACGCACCCGCTGCTGCGGAGAGTTCGGCAGAGATCCAAGCACGGTGGGGTGTCACCGACAAAGCCGAGATGGAGAACGACGGCGTCTGGCCAGCATGTGAGGAGTAGTAGTACTAGTAGTTAGTGTGTGTGTGTGTCTAAGTACGAGCATGTACCAGTACTACTAGTTACTACTGTAGTTTTTAGAGCAAATTACCAGTACATTATCCTAGACTCAATGGAAAAATTCCTATCCTATGCATCAAATGGCATCTCTTTCTCTATAGGAATTGAGATGCATGTCATCTCACTTCCTATGATTTTCATATTTCTATAAAATTCCTATCATATGAAAGAAAGGAGGCCTCTGTTGGAGTAACTACTGTAGCTAGAAGTACTGCTGGTATAGTAGTTTTCTTCAAGAAGCGGAATTCAACGAAGTCATGATGGTTCCTTCATCCGAGCAACTTCAAAGTGGGAAAGGTTGGGCCTATGATTTGACGGCTCATTAGTCATTATTACTGCGGCACGACGACCGGGGTGACTCTCCCTTGGAGTTCTGCGTGCATGGCAAGTGGACCAGGATGGTCTACGTCCCACATGTTGGCGAACAGAAGTATTCTTTTCGATATCGAGGAGCAAGGAAACCGCGTGGTATAGTATCACTGCTGATTGGTTTGCAAAAAAATAGTATCACTGCTGATTTATATTTATTTTTTATTTCTGATGAATGCTAGCGTTTCAACTCTTACGACGAAGAGTGCCAAACACGGCACGTGATGGATGTCCCACATGTCAGCGAAAGGAGTGGGACATGAACAGTGTGGTAGAGCCCAATGCAAAAAAACAGCGTGGTAGAGCGTCTCCACTTCTTCCACTTCTGGGTCGGAGACCACACGTAGTAGTACTAGTGGTATGAACGATACAAAGTGTGACCTGGAGAGAAAGACACGTCTAGTTGGAAGGTCTCGGGGCATACATGTAAACAAATATAAAAGCTAATATGTGCCTCCAACTAATATAGTAGTAGTAGAGTACTTAGGCACGTACTCCATAACATCACCGTGCATTGCACGTACAACATTTAGTGGTACTCCCTCCGTTCCAAATTACTCGTCGTGGTTTTGATAAAACCACGACGAGTAATTTGGAACGGAGGGAGTACGTAGTAAGAGACAAATGCCGCCCAAGAGTTCCCTTCTCGACCCACTTTTGGGTGTTTGGTAGAGTGTATGGAGGGTTCATGAGTCCACACTAGTTTAGCACAAATACACTAGAAGCATGCATGAAGAGGGGTGTTGAGTTGAGCATGCATGAAGAGGGAACAACTATGCTGAGACGAGAACGCAACCAAACACACCCTATATGCCATGAATGTTCATACCATTTGTGCCTTTCTACTTCACTTACTGCGCTACGTTACTCAGGTTCGTACGTCCACTCCTGGGTACATGCCCCTCTCGTAGTTCCATTACCACATGTTCTTCATATAGATGGAACGATCCTTGCATGACACATGCACCTTGATGCTAGATGTCTCGCGTGTTGGCAAAAGGATGAACAAAGCTCATGTAAAAAAATAGAGTGGAAGAACATAGATTCCCGACGACCGATAAGGAGCAAGGAACTTTGTGGTGGAGCGTGTGCACTCATAATATTTTATATTATTCAGCGATATAAAACCAACCAATCATCTCCATAGTGGACTGGAAGAGTACGAAACACGACAACCCAGTGTAGTTACATCATACTAGTACATGGCTAACCCATGCTATCACCATATTTCTTGGCTTCCGTGCGACACCTATCTCTAGTAATCCAGCAGCCCGTATCGCTTCTCCCTTCTCGTCTCTCTCAAAGTGCAGCGGGCTGGCATTTTTGCCGTCTATTGAGGTCGGTTAACTCATCACATGTTAGCGACATGCCAAGAGCATTCTAAAAAAAATTCCTTTCACGTTTCGTTTTCAAAAAGAAAGAATCCTTTCACGTACGAATTTGAGTGTATGCTTTGAGCAACTTGCATGTCCTATACTGCTCCTGTTTGGATACTCTAACTTAGCTAGAGGTTAGACTAACTCATGACTAACTCTGAACTAACTGTAGCCAAATAGGTGTTTGGGTGACAGGGTTAATTGACAATAAATGCACTTGATGGAGAGAGAAAAGTGATTATTTAGTGGTCCCAATGAGAACTATCTCCAGTTAGCACCTCTTGGGTGGGATAGGCTTTTTTGGTGGGTTCGGTGCAACTTGCTCCAATTTAAACCCTCATGTTTGCATACTTTAGGGCTATTTGAGCCCCAACTAGCTCAAACTAACTCTAACCCGTGGATCCAAACAGGGCCTATGGCCAGCCTCGACACGGAGCAGTCGCGTGCACCGGGAAGCGGCGCTCTCTCGGCCGTCGCGCCGCTTCAAAGCCGGTGCCAGTTAGAGGTCGCCTCCGCTCTGGTCAGGCATTAATGCGGCACTGACGCTCCAGGGCGACGCTGATCGTTTCACGAGGGAAGCGCGCACTGGCAAGGGAGTATAGGTTTTGAACCGTTTCAGGTGTAGTACTGGTAGTTTGCAAAACTACTCAATTATTGCACTCAGTTTCCTAAGAAATTGTGGTAAAAAATGTTACTCCACAACCCGCTTCCCTTCTCCTTCCTATTCCACTGCCCGCTCATGTCCGCGGGAAGCGACCGGTCAACCCTTATATAGAAGTGCTAGCACAAAAAGATGCATGTATGACCACTAAAATTTCCAGATTAAAGCGCTGCTCCTGCGGGAGTATGGCGTATGTTGTTACCAGTTACCTTCGGCCGGGCCATGGCTACTGGGCGACGGCGAACAGACAAGAGGCGGCGGGAGGGAATGAATGCAGCTACTATTTGGGTTCGCCGTCCGGCTTAAATAAATGCGCAGCATCACGTGTACCCGCGGGTGCACAAATTATAACATACATGTCTTCTTAAGTGGGCGTCACGTAACTGGTGTGTGTGTGTGAGATTCTGAGAGACATAGTGTGTGTGTGCGACTCTACTATTCAAACATGTACTCAACCTTTTGCATCGGGATATAAGTATAATGGTATTTACTTTAGCTAGTGATTTACGTGGCCATGTTAACGTGGTTGTGTAAAAAATGTCACTTCCTGCTCGTGATTTGCGTTATATAATTACAAGAAAGATGCTCGTGCATTGCACGAAACATCAATATGCATTTTTTACAAAACACCTGTTGTGATTGACCCATGCAGGAGTAATCCCATGTGTAAAAACTAATGATATCTCGAGAATTTTATCAGAAAACTGGTATCTCGAGAATGTCATCAAAAAAATGAAAGATGAGAGATAAGGTGAGGAGGAGTGGAGCGTGGTGGTGACTGGTGGTCGGAATGGACGGCGCCGGCAGGCGGCAGCGGCCACCATGATAGATTGTTCCAGAGATTTCGGTGCTGTTTGGTTTGAGACTAAGTGCCAAAGCTTGCCACATCTAAGGTTAGGCAAGTTTGACCAACTTAGGTGTGTGTTTGGTTCAAGCCACATCTTAGGCAAGCCACACTATGGTCCCAAATCACATACACACAAAAGTGTGGCAAGATTCCCTTAGGCTTGCCAACTTGTGGATCTCATTTTAAAAAACTAACCTTAGGCAAGTTTGGCAACATTGTATGCCAAAGTGTGGCACTCCTAGGCCTAGAATCGAACAGCCCCTTCCCTTTTTAATTGCTCAGCAATGAGGTTGTGGGAGATAAGGATGTGGAGAGAGGTGTGGGTATCTTTTGTAAAATTATCATAGTTTGCTTTCTATCCGTCAGATATAGATCAGACAGTCTATATTACAAGATGGCAGGCACACCATCATCGCCAACTCGGTTTTTTATAAGGGTACAGATGATAAGTTTGCTAACTACTAAAGTAAAGTGAAATTTTGTCCATGTTATACAAGTAAATTAAGGTGATTGTTTATCATACGGGTAAGGTTGGATGAAGGGTGGCAGGAACAAATGCTCCGCCTAGAGCATGTGTGTGTGTGGGGGGGTGTGGGTGTGTGGGTGTGTGTGTGTGTGTGTGTGTGAGAGAGAGAGAGAGAGAGAGAGAGAGATGGAGTCTGTGTATGTGTGTGTGTGTGTGATGGAGTCCTAGTGTGTGTATGGGGGGGCGGGGTGGGTGCATGCGTGTGTGTGTCTATGTTTGTGTGTGTGTGTGCACTACAAGAAATCTGTTAATACATGATAGATACAGTCCATCATGGATCAGTGAAAAACTGTCATGGACCCCCATGCATGACGGATTTGAAATCCGTCATGTATATCGCGTCATAATTTCACATCAGCCCTTCCTTGACTGTTCTTGACCGTCATGGATCTACACCAGGCCCACCATGCCCAAACCTTTGTGACAGGAACGATCCGTCATGAAATGATGCCACGTAGGATTTCCGATTGACTAATTCGAATGACATGCCTGCCTACGTGGATACTATTTTCCGTCACAAAAATCGTCATCAATGTCAGCACAATTTAAATTTGGCGGAGCCCATTAGCCCATTTATTTCTGCCTCATTAACCCATTTATTTCTGCCTAATTTTGACCAAGAACATTTTTAGCATAATGTGTCTCACAATTCCAAATGCCAATTTCGGCCCAAGAGGAAGTATTTGCAAACTCTCAGAACATTACACATTTGATCCAGTTCGTAGCCATCCATATGTAAATACAACATATCAGTTTACAAAATCCTTCTATGAAGTGATAACTTACGACATAAATGGACAATATATCACACAACAAGGTTAGGAACCAGTACAACCCATTTTACATCAACATAACATATAAGCTATTGAGGTCGTTATTCATGTTCTTCTTGTCGGTCCTCATGTGGCAACTATGATGTCGCGGTTGATTGTGATAGCAGCACCAAGTAGCTCGCTACCTAATCTTACCTGGCATATTTTCAAGAACCTTATTAGATATTGTAGATATGAATTGATCATAGAAATAAGAGAATTACAACAAAAATAAAAATGAACTATATGTTGTTGAAAATTCTTAAATCTTATAGTGCCTACAAATGAGAATAACATTGCATCTACTATAAAATGAGAGTAAACATGAAGTCGCTTAAAACTAATCCAAAGAAAAGCATGTCAAATGAAAGTCAAATGACAAGGAAACAAAACATACATCATAGAACTCAAGTACTATAGTAGTAGTAGTTGAGGCCATATAAACATGCCAACAAAATGGCATCACTAACAAACAATATCCTTGCCGTGATGTGTAAACTTGTTGATATGTGAACATTTGAAGTTTATGCCAACCAGGTCAATGAGCAGCGGCATAAAACTCAATGTTTATGCTGCAAGTACTTCTCAAAGGGCTGACAAATAGTAAAAAATACTTGCTGCCCACTTGACAAACATAGTATTATTATTTATAACAAGAAACAATAATGAAATGAAATGAACCAGTATATATGTATGCTGGGTGACAACGGTATGAACAAGGCTTGCGCATGTGTGAGAGATGATCCATCATCGCTGCATGTATATTAATAGTGCAAGCATGCATATGCATCAGCAGCAAAACAACATATGTTGGCACCTAGTGCTATACATATTCAGTTTCCTAGCAGAGTTATAGTGCAGACACCTAGTGCTATACATATTCAGTTTCCTAGCAGCAAGGATGCCAGGAAGCACATGGTATACAGATTAAAAAGCTGATATACCTTCTTAAGACCGTTAGATATTAGATTTCAAAGCAGTAAGAATAGTCAAGTATATTTCCGTAGCCTGCTAAAGATAAGGTGATGTGAATGCACCTACAAGCACAAAATTCAGAATGTGAGCTACCGTAAACCATATTAAAACATATACTCTAATTTTTTTGAGAAGTCTGTTAGATGTTAGATTCACACTATCATTTACCAAAATTGAGATGGATAATAGTACTATCAATCTTTTATTATTAATCTCCATTTCCTTTACTACTTTGATCCTAGTTTTTTTGTGCGTCTACAAAAAAAATCTCTTTAGCCAATAATAAACCTAAGCTATTTTTCAAAATGTAGTGATTTTTATAGTTGCCTTTTCAAGCATGGTCCATATTGTCCAGCATATCTAGAATGTGGGCTATATCAAGTTGATATTGATCTGGCTGTCCAAAATCCTCTGAAGGCATAAGTACGACTACGAAAATACATGTTAGCACTTAATACATAAAAGACAGAGTTGGCAGGATCAATGATTTTCTGAATTGTGGCCAAACCTCATACAGAACATGAAACAAACATATTCTGCTTGACCCCAGAGACAATTAGAATTCCAGTTCACATCCCATGTACTACAGCCACAATAAGAGTAATCGTGGCTATAAGAGATCTTGATCAATAGATGTATGTATCATTCAAAAATATTGGAATAAAGTATCAAGTGATTGGAGCATACCATTATTCCCTTGCTAGTGAACACACATTATTTAAGGCATTTGCTTAATTTGCATTCAGTTTTAGGCCAACAACATCATTCAGAGTGCACTTATGAAACATGGGTGTTCAGATTCACGACTTGCTGACCTGGCTCGACTTGGACGCTTCCATCAACTGCCTGTTGTCTCGGCATATTTGTTGGTTCACACCGGCAGCCAACAATCAACATCACCGTCATACATTCACTTCTCTGCCATACCTATCAAATCAAACACTAAAAAATTAGTGAGTGAAACAGGCTACACTGTGCATATTAATCAAGATAATTACCACAGCTAAACAAGTGAATATATATGTATAAGTGATATGCATATTAACCCAGAAATTTATGAACAACAAAATACTTCCTTCAATTCCCCTCAATGTACAGGACACAATAAACAAACTAGAGGTGCAACAGCTCATGCAAGAAAAAACAGAATTGCTACTTGCTAAATTACTCCATTCTTCAGGCCATTGCAAGCTAGTAGTCTACATGAAACAATGTATACTTTAGCCATGGGCTCACAGCAGAGGACATAGGCAGAGGTACAAGTGCTTAATTATGAAGAATCTATAAAGCCTCAATTAGCCCCCACAAAACTTCTCTTTTCAAGCCATTTGGATTAAGCTTGACACCAAAACTATTACTGCACAAGGTAAACATATATATTCCATGCTTGCAAGAATAGGAACTTGTTCAAATATATATGGAAGAACACGCTTAGTCAGTCAAAGCACATCCTAACAAGAAAAGAAGGGCTGGAGGAGAGGAAATGGGGTTTGAGGTGCTCACATGGGCAAGTGAGGGCCTCCAGTGGTCCAAATGCAGCGGAGGAGGTTGCGATATGATGCACCACTGCGCCAGAGATGCAGGAGAGGTTCGGGTCGCCGTCATGCAGCCCAATGCGGGCGAGCGCACTGAACAAGGAAGGCGCCATCCAGGAGGAGGAGAGGCCGCGAGGGGGAGCGGTGTGTGGCAGAATAGAGCCGCCGGAGACGCGGCGACGATGGACGCGCCGCCGCAGCCAAAACCCTAGCCACGTGCTAGGGGTCGCGGGTGAGCGCTGGAGACGTGAGCAGCGGATCCAGCCAGCCTGGGGACAGAGGGGTCAGAGACCAGTTACAGTGCGTACTGCGTGGTGGTGGACGGTGCCGGAATCAGTGGGCGTTGGCTGCGGTGCCAGGGTCACAAGAGAGAGAGAGAGAGAGAGAGATGTTCGCGAGAGGGATGGATGGGCGCTGAATGAGGCGGATCTGGAAGCTACAAGGTGAAAGGAAAGGAGGGGTTGGGCCGGCGGCGATATGTGGAAGGAGAGAGGTGAGGTGGTGGGTGGCGGCGCTGTGTGGAGTGAATGGGGAATAGGGAGGAGGGTGCTGCGGAGGAGGAAGAGAGGAGAGGGTTAGGGTTAGCATTTTATATATGAGTAAAGGGTAAGCAGGCTTTGGCGGGCTTGCAGGGCTGTACTAGGAAATCGATGACAGTTTGCGAAAACGTCATGTGAAATCCATCATGCATTAACGGGTTTCTTGTAGTGGTGTGTGTGTGTGTGTGTGTGGTGGGGTCCTCGATGGCGGATGTAATTTAAGTGTGCATGGCTTCATCATAGAGAGGTGATGTGTATGGCAGAGGCCACCAACAATGGGGCGCAAGAGAGAAAATGCCCATAGAGAGGGAAGAGAAGGTGTGTGCCCGGGAGAGGAGTCGACATCGAGAGAACGTGTTTGTTCGAGAGACACAAGGAAGACTACTATATATCGATGGTGCATGTAGGCGGGAATTATATGAACGGATGGTCTTATTGGTTTCGGGGATATAGGGGAAGAGTGAGAGGGGGGGTAGCTAGAAGGAGATTGTTAAGTGTGAGTGTGTGTTTTACCCATCCAGGCGGAAGTTATGTGCACACAAGAAGAGAACGGTTCGATGTGGCATTAGGGTTGACGGTAATTAACTACGTATGGAGACATAGAGACCTTGAACGTGAATGTGTGAGAGGTATACATGTATACGTGGGATGTGTGTGTGTGCACGCACGCATGATCGATATAAAAGAAAGAAGACATAAGTCATAAGATCAACGACATGGGAGAGACGGATCGGTATGACAGTATGCATGCAAGTGAGAATTTAGGGAAGAAGGCCCGACAATTGAGCATGTGTTTTTGTCTTTAAGAGATAGTGGCATGGGCTGGAGCATGCATCTATGGCGGGCAGAGGGAGTGAGGCACAATGATTGTGCAAAAGAGATCAACCTATAAATGCATATATAGTGTGGGTGATAGGAAGCAAGACTGCGTGTGAGAAATAAATGTTGACGGAGAAACTACAGATAGATACAGAGATGGAGATGCTAGCTAGAGGGACATCCACTAGTTTGAGTGTTGGAGATGACCGCCGGGTGGTTCAATGGGTGAAGTTATGTTTGTGTGAGAGAAAGATAAAAAGAGGGCACTTGACTGCATGTAGATACAAACATATGTAGTGTGCGTGATAGGAAGCAAGAGTGAGGGAGAGAAAGAAGGTTGATGGAGAAACAGATAAATAGAAAGATAAATATGCTAGCTACTGTGCGTTAGAGATAGGAGTCGAGTGGATCACAAGGTTGACTTATGTGTGTGGGTGTGAGAAAGATAGAGAGAGGGTGCATGTGAGTCACATACAAACAAATATCAGAGAGAAATGAGATCCTAAGAGACGGAGTTTTGTGTCTGCGAGAGAGAAAGATATTTCACAACGAGAGTGATAGCTAGAGAGACATATGAGGGAATGCAAGATATCTCTAGGGAGAGAGAGTATGTGTGAGCGACATACAAGAGAACGGTGGAGAAATATGAGACCCTGGGAGACAGAGTTTGTGTTTGTGTGTGAGAAAGAGATATTCAAGAGGAAGAGTCATAGGTTCTCATACCTAAGGAGCGAAAGACATCTCTGTATGAGGGGTGTGCGAGTGGCACACAGGGTAATAATAGAGAGAAGTGAGACCCCGGAAGACAAAGTTTTGTGTTTGTGTGAGAAAAAGAGATTCCATAGGAAGAATCATAGTTAGAGACATATAGCATGGAGCGAGATATACTTAGAGAGAGATAGAGTGATGAAGGTCGAGGGAGAGAGTACCATCAGCGTGTTATGAAGATAAAAGATCATTGTCGACATACAGGTAGCACGAGAGATACCCGAGAGACGATGATTGCGTATAGGTCTAGAGAGATAGTCCTATATAAGCATGAGCGATAGCTATATGAGAGAATATCTAGATTAAAGGGGATTCAAATATTTAAACTGGAGATCACGACATCGATAATATCATAACGCAAATTGGTGTATCAAACATGCATATTCATTTGAATTTGGAGACACTTTTAATGTTATATAGTTTATCAATATTGGTGATCCATAGATTCTTTAATTAGAAACAATGCATGGTTTATATGCAATTAATGTCTAAACAGGATTACACTATATGTTGCGTGTGTGAAACGCATTATACATGTTTGAGAAGTAAAAAAACCCGCATGAAACACACATTAATTAGAGACAGTTAGCGAGGAATGCATACATTGGATTTCAACATAAAGTGGTTTCAAATATTTGAAAATCCAAATTGATGGATACAACCTTATGAATCTGAGATCATGCCATTTGTGAACCATATTTACGTATAAAGGGTGTTGTGCTTTTGAAAGTATATATAAAAAAATGTTGTATATAGAATTTTATTCCAATCGAAAATGGATCCCGCCTGAAAAAAATAGAATACGAACGGGATTTGACTTGAGTTCGCACGATAAACATGCACTCTGCAAAATTTGAACGAAGCGGGGAAGTTGTAGTAACCGCCCGAAACCAAAATCTGCGAGATGGAAATTACTACTGCCTATCCCTGCCACGCAAAGCCTATGTGCTCGATTTCTATAGGTTTTGATAGGGGTAGGTTTGTAATTTCACTCAAACATGACATAACCGCCTCTCACCTGGATTCATACACGGTGGGCGCCAAAACATAGTGTGTCCTCGGCCAAAATCGACTCCCTCCCCGATTCATACACGGTGGGCGCCAAAAACAAACTCTCGTTGGCAAATATTCGGTGTATGCGAGATTACCGTCCTATCCCCAACCGACTAATATTGTTGTGATGT
Source organism: Triticum aestivum (assembly GCF_018294505.1). Taxonomy (NCBI): domain Eukaryota; kingdom Viridiplantae; phylum Streptophyta; class Magnoliopsida; order Poales; family Poaceae; genus Triticum; species Triticum aestivum. The sequence goes on along the minus strand of NC_057798.1, from coordinate 183,407,853 downwards.
AGGAAATTTGAAATGGGGGCTAAGTTTGTAAATTTCCTCGCATTTGAGACAAGCACGCCCTGAAGACATGGTTCCCCCTTCCTCTCTACCTCCATTTCCCCATTCGTACTCCGTGGGTGCCAAAACACCCTCTCCACCCCAGCCTCCTCCGTCCGCCACCCCCATCCACCGCCATCCTCCTCCACCATGCCGGAGCTGATACCCCGACGCCGCCGTCCATTACAAGAGATTGACCTCTCTCATCCATGGCTTCGGACCGAGATCCTTGCATCCCGTCCTCTCGCTTCATCCCCGCCGTCGTCCACCTTGCTGGTGCCGCTCCTACGATCGTATCATCCACAGTGCCCCTCTGCCACCGTCTACCCTCCTAGATCTGCTTCCACGCCGCCGACAGCCATCGCTACCGCAGCACCGTCAAATTCTCAGCAGATGCATACACGGCGCCGCACCAGAGGCAGTACTCTTTCGTATCTGCTCAACTTATTTATCGCAGCAAGAAAATAGATCGCCACTGCTTTATTCTGATTTCTTGTCCATAACTTACTTGCTAGTTGAAAGCAAACATTGGTTGCGAAGTTGCCTTTGTCCGGTTTGCACCTTCAGATCCGACATGGCATGCTCAACACTATACTCCCAATGCTTAGGGTTTTCCCCTTTTATATTCCACACTAGTTAAATCACAGTAGACTAAATTTCAAAATTGGGTCAGTCGATTTTTCAGAGCTCGCCGGAGTTCGCCGGTGTGAACGAAGGGGCTCGGGTGGGGACGGTGGTTGTGGGGGGCGATGGTGAGGCCTCGGGGAATGAAGAAAACTCGATGCAGGTGGAGGGTGGGGGTGGCGGAGGAACACAGGCGGTGGGGGCCGGTGGTCCGGCCGGCGGCCCGTGCGGTGTTCTGTATGGGAAGAATCAGAGACGAGGAAGAAGAAGGGTTAGGAGACGTAGGATCTTCAACCAACCGCCTAAAATGGTCGAGAGACAGCAGGGAGTTGCATTCTTAATGCGCTCTGGTTCATCATGTGTTGGCACTACGCAACGAACATTTTATTATCCAAAATCTGCTTGCTCTTCTTTAGCATGTTCCTCTTCCGTTATTCTTTAATAAGTACTCTCTCTATTCCTAAATACAAGTCTTTGTATAGATTCCACCATGGACTACATATGGAGAAAAATGAGTGAATCTACACTCTAAAATGTATCTGGATACATCTGTATGTGATCCATAGTAGAAATCTCTACCAAGACTTATATTTTGGAACGGAGGGGGTATGATAGTAGTATAGTATGTTCCTTGTAGTGAAGATGAGCAGGGACATTTGCAATGTAGATGTCTATACGGTCGGTTGTAATGGACAGTTTGAACTCTTCGGGCCTCTTTGATTCGTAGGATTTTGTAAACATGGGAATAGGATTTGTAGTGGCCTGCCCACTTGAATCCTATAAGAATAGCAACGAAATGTAGGGAGCTGTGTCGCCTTTGAGAGTTACACTGATATTAACAGTATCGCACCTTCAGTTGAAGAGAGCTGGTATCTGAAACCTTTCTAGCCATACCGGCAATACTAGCACATATATTCCAGCAAGTTCCACTTTGTTGATTTTACTCTGATGCTTACGGTTTTCCCATTATATCTACACTATGATCTGTGTAGTTGCTTTGTGTCACACTAGCAGCAGTCCACTCATGAAGCTAAACACTGCAATGACTTACAAAATTGGCACCAAGGCATTGAGTGCCATTCTGGATGCAATGAAACTCATACGCTCCCCACCCATTGATTCTTGTTTAGAATATGATCCTAATGACTATTCTAACCTCGAGGAGTCAAAGGTAGATGGCCTGTCCTGTTCACCCATCAAGGTGCCTGTTCTAATTTGGCAAGGTTTTATTGATTGCGCATATCTTGCATATGTTGTCTTGCATTTCTTCTACTTTGTTGCACCGCCATCTGCTTAGTTTACTCATCATATATGTCGAGATGCCATGCCCATCCATTATCAATACGTATTCCATCTGTCATCATACCATGTTTTTCCACTCAAATGTTGTTCTTGTGCATCAGACATCAAAAAGGAAGAGGGTGATTACCGAACCTGAAGGAGCACCAACAAAGTCCTTGAAAAACGTGGTGATGCCGAAGAAATCAGACAGCACCCCACTTATATTGGTTGTACAACCAGTGACACAAAACGTAGAACCGATTCCAGTAGACTGTACCATACTTCACTGGCCACACCACTAGCCCCACCACACAGGATCTGCACTCCAGCAAAAGGTATACCAATTTCAGTTGCCATAGCACTAGCCATGCCACAGAAAAAATCCCACTCCAGCAAAAAGTACCGCAAGTCCACCGGCCGAAGACCTATCCCAACTGTAGAGACGGCCAATTCCTACAGAATGGAACCCCATTCCAGTTATTCCCAGTTTAAAAGACAATTCTTTCAATATTGTTAGGTACTACGTGCATATATTCCCATAATGGGAAGATTATAGTGAAGACAAACACCATTTTCACATCTTCCTGTCCAACTTACATGTAAGTGCTATTATTCATGGTTATTATTTTCCTGTTTTCTGCTGATTGAACACATCAATGATTTACATTACATTGTTGTAAGTAGGCGAGGGTCAATCTGGATAGTCATGACGAGCAAAGCTTGCTTGTGCTTTGCAAGGAAGCATTGCAGCAGTACCGGTGTTACCTGAGGAAATCACACTTTGATGGCAAGACTATAAACGAATTTCCAGTGAAGTCTCCTGTGCTAAATTTAGAAGACATTGAATGGTAAAACCTTGTTATGCACTGGTTTTGTTCCCAGGATGAGGTACTATCTATGAAATCAAATGAAAATTTGAACTTCTACTTTTCCGCATGTGCCTTACAGATCTTTTTTGCAGGAAATCTACTCGAAGAGGAATTCTGGTTTGAAAAGAATGACATGATATCGCAAATATGCTGCCCACTGCTTTGCTCTTGTTAGTACCTGTTGTCCTGTATCACTGTACTTGCATACATACCTGGTTCATTATGTGACAGCAGTATGCATGATAGCTTGCTTATCAATTGTTCGCTCCAAATTATCTGATCTGTATGAATGGTTACATTAGTGTAGAATATATCCAATGCCAATGAATTTTTTTAGCTCTGCATTGTTCTTGTAAGTACTTGTTGTCCTTTATCTATGTACTTATATTGATAGGTAGTTGTTCATGTACCATCACTCTGCAGCTTATTTTCCTTTGCCCTCCATTTTCTACACATAAGATCTATATTTACTCTTACCATAAGGTTGGATAACACCGATGGTACTGAAGAAGTTTAGCTGTGCATTGCTCTTGGCTGTACCTTTTACCGATATCACTGTACTTACATTTATAGCTACTTGGTTATGTAGCATCACTCTTCATCTTATCTTAAATGTTGTCCATTTTTTCTTATATTATCACATCTATATTTACTCTTAACAAAATGTAGAATAAAGGCAATGATTATGAAGAAGATTCCGTGGCAAACTTCTTGAATTGCCCCCTCCCCCCATCAGCATGGACAAGGGCTTTATAGAGCCTGTCTTCACCAATAATGTAAGTTTGTCCTTCTCAAGCCTTCAAACTTTGTTGTGTACATTTGGTTAGGCATGACTGCAACAGCTGTTTATTTTTGGTGTTTGCATCAAATTGCATGTTTAAAGTTTATTATGTACTCATCCATAAACAAAAGTTTGTCCTTCTCAATTTAAGTTTTTAGTTGTACAACCAAGTTCCTTCTTCATACCATGTAAATTAAACTATACAGAGCAAGTGATCTTCTTTTGCACTGCATGTATGCTTCTGTTCTTGATCCGTAATCCAGTGGTGTGGTGAACCTACCCACTACAGCACAATGTCATATTATGCAATGTCTTAACTATGAACAATGTCATATCATTCTACTATTATTTAAACCGTTTCTTTATTTGCCAATCTGAAATGGGATAAATTGATAGCACACTAACCATTGATACTTATGAGTTCTTGATCTGTAATCCAGTGGTGTTGTGAAGCCGCCAACTCCTTCACAATGTCATTTCCTACCATGTCTTAACCTGAACAATACCATATTGTGTTAATGCAATTTAAACTGTGTCACTTTATTCGCCAGTAAGAAATGTGATGAATTGTCAGCATTGATACTTTTATGTCAAAACCTGTCATCTGTCTGCTTGTTTATCTTTCAGAGTGAGGAGGATATAAGTGTTAAACAAGTGCAGTCTCATCAGCTTGCTCAGCTGCTTGCGCTGCAGCTCCCCAGCAGGGCTAACCTTTCTTGAACTCTATTGAAGTACTGTCGTTTTTGTATATTATTTTGTCGGCGTGTTTATTTGCACTAGTGGCGATCTTTGATGCCCAGTGTATGTAATCTGCTGTCTGCTTGTGCTTTATTGTCATAGTGGCGAACTTTGATGCCCAGTGGATGTAATATGCCATATTTTCTTTATTGTATAGTCTAGGTTTTTTCTTATTCATGATGCTGCAGTTATCTTA